>NW_024431753.1:0-1284 GCF_017639785.1 Mesocricetus auratus
GGTCTATGAGATCTCCCCAGCGGTGAATCATGCAGCATCATCTCATTATTTACTCATTTAAATCATAGAAGAGGTCTATGGGCTTTTCCCCAGGGGTGAATCATGTGACGTCTTCTCATGATTTAGGCACTTAATTCAATGATGAGATCTATGGGAATCTCGACAAGGGTTAATCATGCGACATCATCTCCAGTTTCAGTGACTTAAATAAATGATGAGTTCTATATGCATCAACCCTCAATATTTAGTCACTTAAATAAATGATGATGTATATGGGCATCTCTCCAGGTTTCAATTATATGATATCATCTTATTATTTCATCCCTTAAATCAATGATGAGGCCTATGGAGGTGTCCCCAGGGGTGATTTATGTAATGTCATCTCATTATTTGATCATTTAAATAAATGAAGAGGACTGTGGGCAATTCCCCAGGGTTGAATTATGTGAAGTCATCTCATTATTTATTCATATCAATCAATGAAGAGGTGGATGGGCATCTTCCCAGGGGTGAATAATGCTATGTCATGTCATTATTTAGTCACTTAAATCAATGATGACATCTATGGGCATCTGCCCAAGGGTCAATCGTGCGATGTCATCTCATTACCTAGTTACTTAAATCAATGATGAGATCTGTGTGTACATATACAGTGGAGAATCATGTAATGTCTTCTCATTATTTAGTTACTTAAATTAATGATGTGGTTTATGGGCATCTCCTTATTTTGTAACTTAAATGAATGATGAGGTGTGTGGTTTTCTCTACATGGCTGGATTGTGTGACCTCATCTCATTATTTGTCACTTAAATTAATGATGAGCTTTATGCGTGTCTCCCCAGGGGTGAATCTTGTGACTTCATCTCATTGTTTAGTCACTTAAATCAATGATGTGGTCAAAGGGTATCTTGCAAGGTTTGAATTATGCGATGTCATCTCCTTATTGAGTTACATAAATCAATGAAGACTATGGACATCTCCCTAGGGGAGAATCTTGCAACTGGAACTCATTATTTACTCACTTAAATCAATGATGAGGTCTATGGACGTCTCCCCAGGGGTGAATCCTGTGACTTCATCTCATTGTTATTTACTTAAATCAATGATGATGTCTATGAGCCTCTTCCTAGGGTTCAATCAATCGATAAAATCTCATTATTTAGTCACGTGAATCAATGACGATGTCTGTGGAAATCTCTCCAGGGGTGAATCCTGTGACTTCATCTCATTATTAAGTCACTTAGATCAAAGATGAGGTTTATGGGATGCTCCCCATGGGAGAAT
>NW_024431754.1:0-3176 GCF_017639785.1 Mesocricetus auratus
TAAAAATGTTACTATCGAGGGAGTCCAGCTTCAGCATCCCCAGCTTCAGCTGCAGTAAGGAAGGAGACCAGTGGAGACGGAAAGACCCTCAAAGAAGAAATGAGAAAATCGCTTAAAGAAATAGAAGAAAAAACAAACAAAAAATCCATGAAATGAGTAAAAAATTCAAGAAATAAACAAATCTCTCAAAGAATCTAAAGAGCACCAAAAAAAAAATCAACCAAGAAAATTAAGGAAACAGCTCAAACAGTTGAAGGATTGAAAGCTGAAATAGAAACGATAAAGAAAACACAGAATGAAGGGATGCTGGAAATAGAAAAGCTCGGTAAACGATCTGGAACTACAGATGCAAGTATCACCAATAGAATACAAGAGATAGAAGAGAGAATCTCAGGTGTTGAAGACTCATTAGAGGATATAGAGTCGTCAACCAAAGAAAATCTCAAAACCAACAAATCCTTAACACAAAATATCCAGGAAATATGGGACACCGTGAAGAAGCCAAACCTGAGAATAATAGGGATAGAAGAAGGTGAAGAAATTCAACTTAAAGGTACAGAAAACATATTCAACAAAATCATAGAAGAAAACTTCCCTAACCTAAAGAAAGATATGCCTATGAAAGTACAAGAATCTTACAGAACACCAAATAGGCTTGACCAGAAAAAGAAGTCACCTCGCCATATAATAATCAAAACATCAAACCTACAGTGTAAAGAGAAAATATTAAGATCAGCCAAAGAAAACGGCCAAGTAACATACAAAGGCAGACCTATCCGAATTACACCTGACTTCTCAATGGAAACGATGAAAGCCAGAAGATCCTGGTCAGATGTCCTACAATCGCTAAGGGAACAAGGATGCCAACCCAGACTACTATATCCAGCAAAGCTCTCAATTACCATAGATGGAGAAAACAAAATATTCCATGACAAAGCCAGATTTAAACAATACGTATCCATGAATCCAGCTCTACAGAAAATGCTAGAAGGAAAACCTAGAGCCAAGGAAGATAACTACATTCACAAAGACGCAATATATAATCATACTTTACAAAACACCAAAAGA
Organism: Mesocricetus auratus; assembly: GCF_017639785.1. Taxonomy (NCBI): domain Eukaryota; kingdom Metazoa; phylum Chordata; class Mammalia; order Rodentia; family Cricetidae; genus Mesocricetus; species Mesocricetus auratus. Next base: position 1,069 of record NW_024431754.1, read on the forward strand.
AAAAGGGAGGAGAAACTACACAAAATAACTTCACTAACAATAAATCAAGCGCAAACAAGGATCACTAATCAATGGTCATTAATATCCCTCAATGTCAATGGCCTCAACTTGCCTATAAAAAGACACAGACTAGCAGAATGGATACGAAGACAGGACCCTTCCTTCTGCTGCATACAAAAAACACATCTCAACACCAAAGACAGACGTTATCTCTGAGTAAATGGCTGGGAAAAGATCTTCCAATCAAACGGCCCCAAGAAACAAGCGGGCGTAGCAATCCTAATATCTAACAAATTAGACTTCAAATTAAAATCAAGAAAAAGAGATGAAGAAGGGCACTTCATATTCATCAAAGGAAAAATATATCAATATGAAGTCTCAATTTTAAACATCTACGCCCCAAATACAAAGGCACCTACATTCGTGAAAGAAATATTACTAAAGCTCAAAATGCACATAAAATCTCACACGCTAATATTAGGAGATTCAACACTCCGCTCTCACCGCTAGACAGGACCTCCAGACAGAAACTTAGCAAAGAAACAAAAGAATTAATAGAAGTTATGACCCAACTGGGTTTAACAGACATCTATAGAACATTCCACCCAAATACAAAGCGATATACCTTCTTCTCGGCACCACATGGTGCCACATAATAGGAAATATAGCAAATCTCCACAGATACAAAAAAATTGGAATAACCCCCTGCATCTTATCAGACCACCATGCATTAACATTAGAATTCAACAATAACACAAATCGCAGAAACCCTACAAACTCATGGAGATTGAACAATGCACAATTGCACCATCCCTGGGTAAAGGAACAAATAAAAAAAGAAATTAAAGACTTCCTCGATTTCAATGAAAATGAAGACACAACATACACAAACTTATGGGACACTTTGAAAGCAGTGCTGAGAGAAAAGTTTATAGCACTAAGTGCTTACATGAAAAAACTGGAGAACAGTCATACTAGAGAATTAATAGCACAGCTGAATGTTCTAGAACAAAAAGAAGCAAACTCCCCCAGGAGGAGCAGATGCCAGGAAATAATCAAATTGAGGGCTGAAATCAATCAAGTAGAAACTAGGAAAACACTGAGAAGAATCAATGAAACAAAGAGTTGGTTCTTTGAGGAAATCAACAAAATAGACAAACCTCTGTCCAAACTAACCAAAAGACAGAGAGAGAACATGCTAATTAACAAAATCAGGGATGAAAAAGGGGACATAACAACGGACTCTGAGGAAATCAAGAGAATCATCAGGGCATACTTTGAAAATCTGTACTCCACAAAATTTGAAAATTTAAAGGAAATGGACAATTTCCTGGATAGATATCACTTGCCAAAACTAAATCAAGAACAGATAAATAATCTAAACAGACCTATAACCCCTAATGAAATAGAAGCAGTCATCAAAAGTCTCCCAAATAAAAAAAGCCCAGGCCCAGATGGCTTCAGTGCAGAATTCTACCAGAAATTCAAAGAAGAGCTCATTCCAATACTCGTCAAAGTATTCCACACAATAGAAGCAGGAGGCTCACTGCCAAACTCTTCCTACGAGGCTTCAATTACCTTGATACCCAAGCCACACAAAGACACAACTAAGAAAGAGAACTATAGACCAATTTCCCTCATGAACATTGATGCGAAAATACTCAATAAAATACTTGCAAACCGGATTCAAGAACACATCAGAAAAATCATCCACCATGATCAAGTAGGCTTCATTCCAGGAATGCAGGGAAGGTTCAACATTAGAAAATCTATCAATGTAATCCACCATATTAACAATCTGCGCAAGAAAAACCACATGATCATCTCACTAGATGCTGAAAAATCCTTTGGCAAAATCCAGCACCCCTTCATGATAAAGGTCCTAGAGAGATCAGGAATAACAGGAACGTACCTGAATATAATAAAAGCAATATACAGTAAACCAACAGCTAACATCAAACTAAATGGAGAGAAACTCAAAGCAATTCCTCTAAAATCAGGAACAAGACAAGGCTGTCCACTCTCTCCATATCTCTTCAATATTGTACTTGACGTTCTAGCTACAGCAATAAGACAACAAAAGGAGATAAAGGGTCTTGGGTAGTAGA
>NW_024431755.1:0-7399 GCF_017639785.1 Mesocricetus auratus
CCAGCAAGAACGACGCAGAACACTCGGATCCTTCTGCAGTAAAGCTTTAATGCATCTTGAGAGATAGATGATCAGCTTCTTAGAGGGAGACCCCAAGCTAAGAAACCCAGCCCCTTATATAAGCCTAGGAGCTCCGAGTGAGATGTGTAGAGCCGGATTGGTGGTTTGCACATCACCCCAGATGACGTCACGGGAGAGGCACAGTTTAAACGGTTAACCCAACTGACAGCGACAGTTAACTCTAACTGACAGCGACAGTTAACTCCAACTGACAGTGGATGTCAGCGCCATCTTCTAACGGCAATAGCGATAGCGAGGGCGGCTCCTCACATCTCCCCCTATTCATTTATTTTTGAAGCAATAGGACACCCACAACTTTGGAGTGGAGATAGAGGTCAAATCCCCATGTGCAAATTCGGAACATGTACAAAGCTCCTCTCCAGGGTCTTATCCCCAGAGGAAGTCCTGACCAGTCCGATGTCTTTTTTCTGGGGGAAGGAGATCATGACATAGAACCTTCATGCAAGATGACTTATCTCCCAGGAGAAAGTCGTTATACCGCAGACCTCTCCTGTGCAGTGCTTAGCCTTGCAACTCCTTGGGCTGCTGAAGCCTACCCACTCTATCCCGTGCAATGAGACTAGCCTCGTGGGGTGCAAGAGCTGGGAGGCCAGCGACCTATTGCTTTAACATGGTTAACCAAATGTCAGGGGATGCTCCGTGTTCTAAGGCAGCAAGTGCTTGTGCCACCACCACTTTCTCCTTTTGTTTGGGCTCTGAGCGTACACACCATCCAAAGCATCAACACTATTCCACAGCAGAGAACTAGGCTAAATGATCCTACCCCCACCCATTCCTTAAAATAAGAAAATGCAGATGAAATCCAGGGGAGAGGTCTTCCATCAGAGAAAGATCCAGATGCGTCGAATTCACTTGCAGGATCGCCATTCTCAACTCACGGAGTGTCTGCTCAAACTCAAAAGTCCAATTCTGTAATAAATGTTGAGACAGAGCTTTTGACAGGTTAGCTGCTCTTGTAAAATTCTCATATTGTACTAAGTGACACAAAGGCCAGGCAACTTTGTTCACATCCCAATTTGGCCATCTGCCACAATATATCCAATTGTTCCTGAACCAAATTAATCTGTTGGTTTACCAACATCAGGCCTCCTTGTATCTGAGAATTGGCAGTGGCCTGTTTATCTAGGACCATGGTCACAGTGGCCTATAGTTCATTAATGGTTTGAGTTGTCTGCACAGTGGCAGAAAGTGCAAGGGCCGAGGCGGTAACCGAAGCAGTAACCGCGGCGGTGGCTATCAGGCCCACAATAATAGCAGAGATCCCAAAAATCTCGCTTTTCCCTAAACAAACTCAAATTACTTGGCGCCTCAACAGGAGCTGGAATAAATCGAGGCATGCGCATTACCAAAGCAAAAGGGTGCTTAATAGCATCCCAGCATAATGCATAAAAACAATTCTAAGCAGAACAATTTATTTCTTTCTGATTCTTACCTAAGGTATCATTACTCACAACCCAAATAAAGGGCAGCTGAATAATTAGTTCTCTTAAAAGGGGTATACTTAACATTGGAGGAGGACCAATCAGATGATCCAGAGCTCTGTCCCTCACTCAGACTGTTGCCTAATGCCCCTTTCCAATCAAAAGTAATCTGTCCCTTCTCACTATCATAGGAGAAAGATCAGTACAGCTTCCATTAATTCAAAAGGATTAGCATTAGATCTTTCTGGATCCATATGAATAAAATTATCCTTTAATGAAGAAATCACAGTAAAGCACAAGCTTCCTACTAATGACAAGGTTCTCTCATCCTGAAAACTCTGTATCTGAGGATCTAAAGGCAAAAAGGCAAGCCCCAACTCTCTATTATTTGTGAAAAATCTAGGGAACACCTGGGCATTCTGCATCACTGGCATCGGTAGGGGGAAGGTAGACATGATGGCCCACCGTAACTCTCCCATCATACTAGGAACCATCATCCCGAGTAGGAGAGTCTTCATCACCCACTTGGCCTCCATCCTTCTTATTCTGGAGTTGTGAAGGAGCTCTTCGAGTGAGTCTTTCAGGGATCCACAGGGGGTTTTCTTCCTCCTGTGGAAAAACACACACAGCTCCCCTGGATCTTATAAGAATAGGATCCGGGCCTTTCCAGAGATCAGTCAAGACATCTTTCCATTTTACCATTTCTTTTGGCCTATCAGGCTCTAAACTGTGGCGATCAGCCGCAGTGTGGCCTTGGGCATCACAGTTCAAGAAATTAAGGGTAAAAAGTGCCATGGATACAGCAACTCTTGGTACCGAGGGTAGAACATCCTCAATACTCCCTTTTGTTTAATCAGATATGATTTGAGTGTACGATGGGCACGTTCCACAATGCCCTGTCCTTGAGGGTTATAAGGTAGGCCAGTTAGATGGGTAACATCCATTTGCCGACAAAACTGTCGGAATTTTTGAGAGGTATATGCTGGTCCATTGTCTGTTTTTAAAATTCTGGGTTTTCCCTAAGCACTCCAGGCCTCAAGGCAATGTTGAATCACATATGAGGCCTTTTCCCCTGTTAGGGGTGTGGCAAACATTACGCCAGAACAGGTGTCAACAGAAACATGAACATATTGAAGCCTTCCAAAAGAGGGAATATGAGTAACATCCATCTGCCACATCTGCAATGGTCTAATGCCACGTGGGTTTATTCCCATGTGGGGAGTAGGTAAGAATTCGCAGCAATTCTGGCATTGAGTAACAATTTCCCTAGCCTCTTTCCTGGATAGAGCAAAACGACGGCGCAAGGTCTCAGCCGTCACATGAAAGCGCTTATGGAATTCTTTTGCTGCTTGTGCATGGGTAGACAAGGCAGCGGCCACCAGCTTTGTAGCCTTGTCCGCTAAGTCATTCCCTAAGGACATGGGACCTGGGAGTCCAGAATGTGCTCGGACATGGGTAATGAAAACAGGAAATCTCCTATTTAACAAGGCAGCTTGTATCTTCTGAAAGATGTTAGCAACTCTGCTGGAGGATCTTATTATTCCAGCTATCTCAAGGAGATTAACTGCATTAACCACATAAGAGGAATCTGATACAATATTGAGGGGTCCTGGAAAAGCCTCAAGAACCTCCAGTACTATCAGACATTCTACAACTTGAGGTGAAGTTTCATTATATTGTTTAGATATAACCCTATCCTTGACCACATAAGCTCCCATACCAGTTTTTGATCCATCAGTGTACACCACAGTCCCATCTGGGAGTGGGTCTTTAGCTGTCACTTGTGGAAACACTATAGCCTGGTTTAGGGCAAACTGTAAAATTGGATGCTTTGGAAAATGATTATCAATTTGTCCTGAAAAGGAAGTAACTAAAACTGCCCAATCACTAGATGTGGCTGCCAAGGTCTGAACTTGTGCAGCAGTATAAGGCACAATCAAGGAATCAGGATCCCTGCCAAAATGTGTAACAGCTGCTTTTATTCCGCGAGCGCGAGCTGTGCAACAGCATCAGGGTACCAGTCAATAATCTTAGCAGGGGAAGCATTTGGATGAATCCAAAGTAATGGTCCATGTTGCCACAGGACTGCAGTTGGCAATTGAGCTGTCTTAAAAACACACAGATTAAAAGGTAGTGACTCCTCAATTCGTTGTAATTGTGCTTCCTGTAAGGCCTCTTCCACCATCTGTAAGGCTCGGTGGGCGGCAGGGGTAAATTTTCTGGGTGAGGAGATATGAGGCTCACCCTCCAGGAGATCGAAGAGGGGTTTTAGATCAGCAGATGGAATTTTTAAAAAGGGCCTCAACCAATTTATATCTCCCAGAAGTTTCTGAAAATCATTTAATGTTTGTAAGTGGTCTTTGCGAATTTCTATTTTCTGAGGAACTATATTTTTGGGAGTAATCTTTGAGCCCAAAAAGAGGCCTGTATCTGCAATTTGAACCTTTTCTGAGGCAATCTCTAATCCCCACTGTTTTAATTCAGCCACCAGCATGGGAAAAGCCTTTTGTAAAACATCTAACTCTTTGTGACAAATAAGAATATCGTCCATATAATGGATAACGATTAAAGATGTAAATTGCTTCCTAATTGGCTCCAAAGCCTCCTGCACATATAGCTGACATATTGTTGGGCTATTGGCCATGCCTTGCGGCAGTACCTTCCACTGAAATCTCTTGTCTGGTTCCATATGATTAAGAGAAGGGATAGTGAAGGCAAACCTTGGTCTATCCCGTGGGTAAAGTGGAATAGAGAAGAAACAATCCTTAATATCTATAATAATAAGCTTCCAATCTTGAGGAAGTGCAGAAAGCAAAGGAAGGCCTCTTTGAACAGGGCCAAAAAGATGCATCTGATTGTTAATGGCTCGCAGGTCGTGGAGTAATCTCCACTTCCCAGATTTCTTCTTAATAACAAAAATTGGTGTATTCCATGGGGAGGTAGAAGGCTCTAGATGCCCCAGCCGTTCCTGTTCTTGCACTAATCTTGTGACAGCCTCTAATTTTTCAGAGGATAGAGGCCATTGAGAGACCCATAACGGCTCCTCTGTTTTCCATGGTATGGGTCGTGAAGCCTCAACGGCCCCTAAATAAAACCCAGTCCTTTTCTACCCCGATTTCCGTGTTGTGTAATGGGTTTTATTCTGCCTTGTTCTTGCCTACCCAAGCCTCTACCATTTGTATACCCCATCTTTGCCATAATGGCTGATGCCTGGGGGGAGTATTCATTAGTTAGGGTCATGCCCATGGCTTGTAACACATCTCGTCCCCATAAATTTACAGGGAGTGGCAACACATAGGGGGTAAAACATCCCTGTTTGCCTTCAGCATCCCGCCAGGTTAAGGCTGAGGCACTGATGGCAGGAGAGGACTGGTATCCAAGACCTTGTAGAGAATGAGATGAAACAACAGTGGGCCAAGACTTCGGCCACCAATGGAGTGAAATAATGCTTTTGTCTGCTCCCGAATCCATTATCCCTTCAAATTCTTTTCCATTAATTAACAATTTTATTGTAGGTCTCTCATTTAGGGGTATAGCCAGATAGGCTGAATCACTTCCAGAAGATCCCATAGCCCTTTTTTGTAAAGTGTAGGTTTCTCCATCCCCGAGGGAGGGCAGCAACACCAGTTGTGCAATTCTATCTCCCTGCTTTATAGAAAATACACCCCGAGGGCTAGAACAGAGAACTTGAATCTCCTCTTTATGATATGGGTCAACAATCCCAGGATATATAATGAGTCCCTGTAAAGTTAAGGAGCCACGGCCCAGAATAAGCCCAATGGTGGCAGGGGCAAAGGTCCAGGGGAATGGACTGGGACCGGTTGAACATTCATTTGGGGCATGAGTAAGAAGTCGGAGGCGGCACGCAAGTCCATTCCGGAGGTTCCTCGGAAACCTCTACTTCCTCTTGATTGCTTTTCTGAAATTGGTTCCCATATTTCTGAGGGCCCTGGGACCATGGGCCCCGTGACCCGTTTTTTGATTGGGGTACCTTGGATTCTTCAATAGGGGGCAGAAGCCTCCCTTTACATCCCGGACTGACCTGCATTCGCTAGCCCTATGATAACCTTTACCACAACGATAGCAAAGCTTCGATTCTCTTGTTCTTTCAGGGGCTTGACAATCTTTCTTAAGGTGCCCCATTCTCCCACAATTAAAACAAGCTTTTCGATTAGATAAATCTCTATACCTGTGCGTTTGTAAAATGGCGGCAGCTAGTCCTGCATTGGTTAGGGGTCCCCCCAGCTCCCTGCACACTCTGAGCCAATCTTGTAAACCTTTGCTTTTGCGAGGGGCGATAGCCGCTCGACATTCCTGGGTTGCTTGTTCATAGACAAGTTGCTCAATCAGGGGCATAGCTTGTTCTGAATCACCAAAGATGCGACTGGCGGCCTCTGTCATTCTGGCCACAAAGTCTGAAAATGGCTCTTGGGGTCCTTGGACAATCTTTGTAAGGTGTCCACTGGACTCTCCCCTTTTGTGAGGGCCTTCCATGCTTTAATAGCGGCGGCCGACACCTGACCATAGACGCCCCAGATGTAGTTGGTTTGATTAAGGGCATGTTGACCCTGACCTGTCAGCATTTCAAATGTCCACTGCCTCTGATTCTCATCTTCAGCCGTGGCATTAACTCTAGCTTGTGCCTGGGCTGCATCATACCAGAGCGCCTTCCATTCCATGTATTGTCCCATGTTGGGAAGCACTGCTTTCACTGTCGTTTGCCAGTCAGTGGGAGTCATGGCAAAATTAGCAAGCCTTTCCACCTGTAATGTGGTAAAGTTAGCATTGACCCCATAATTACGAACGGATTCGGCCAATTCTTTAATTTGATTGTAATCTACGGGGGTATGTACTCTTCCGCCTTCCACATTCTCGAATACTGGAAAAGCCATTTGTATTTTTCTCCGTTCCTCTAAAGGTAAAAAGGAGTCAGTACCAGTATTCAGCCGAAGCTCATATGGCGGAGGCGCTGAGGGGCGTGAGCCCGCCGGATTTATAGGCGGTGGCCTCACATTCATTTTTGTTTTCAGTGGCCGGTGTCTATCAGGGTGATATCTTTTTTCCTCATACCGTGCCACCTCCTCCTCTAGACCACCTTCTTCGCTAGAATCCAGAGTGTCAGAATCAGAATTATCTAGCTCCAAGGCTTCTAGCTCTACTGCAGGGTATAGACTAGATTCTGGCTTTTTCTTTTTCTTAGATTTGTTAAGGGGTGAATGATAACTCCCTTCTTTCTCTCCCCTTTCTTAACTTCCTGGGAGGGCCTTTTTTCTTAGACATGTCTTTTCTTTTGCGAGCTCCCATTCTCTCACTCCGCTCAGTTTCTGACATGCTATCCTGAACTTCCTCTAAGGTTCCCTGACTTTCTATTATAGCAGGGTGACAGGCCTCATCCTCCAAGCAGTTTTTAACTAGCTTCCAAATGGCTTTGGTACCTAAGCAGAGATCTCCTTCTGCATGCTTCCTGTCTAGTTCTTACCTAGCTTGTTCCATGAGGCCACAGTGAGGGACCCGGAACAAGCATACCATGGTGCCACTCTATCTACCTCCTTCACAAAATTTTGAAGTGTTCGTGGTGCAATTTTAAGATCTCTTTGTTTTAGCACAGTCTGTAAGGCTGTAACCACTGACTGTGACGACCCCATCGCGCTGACAGCTTATCTAAAAACGCGCTCAACTCCGTTACCAGACTGACAGCACCAGACTGACAGCACCAGACTGACAGCACCAGACTGGACAGCGCCAGATGGACAGCGCCAGATGGACAGCGCCAGACGGACAGCGCCAGACGGACAGCGCCGTTCTGTCAGCACCAGCCACGATGAAGGAGAAGGACAAACAGGACTAGCACCAAAGCCTCCACTGACCCGTCCCACGGTGATGACAAACTAAGGCCA
>NW_024431756.1:0-6770 GCF_017639785.1 Mesocricetus auratus
AGTGTGAGATTCGACACATGTACCTTATTGAAACGTAACGAAACAACGTTGTGTGAGATTCTAAACGTGTACCTTTTTGAGAACTAAAGATACAACGATGTGTTAGAATCTACACGTGGAACTTATTGAAAACTAAGTATACAAAGCTTTGTGAGTTTCTACTGGTGTAACTTATTTAAACCTACGATACAATGCTGTTGGAGAATCTACACAGGTACCTCATTGAAAACAACCGATACCACATAGTTTGAGAACCTACCTGTATAATTTCTTGGAAAATATCGACACAACACTGTGTGAGAAACAACATGCATAATTTCTTAAAAACTAACGCTAAAACACTATGTGAGAATCTACATGTGTACCTACTTGGAAACTATCAATAATACACTGAGAAACTACATGCATATCTTAATGAAAATTAACAACACATTACTCTATGCATATCTTAAGCGATACCTCTTTAAAATCATCAATACAACACTGTGTGAAGAACTGTGTGTGTAACTTCTTGAAAACTAATGATACAACACTTTCTGAAGATCTACACATATACCTTATTGAAAAATAACGATGCAATGCTGTGTGAGATTCTACAAATGTACCTTATTGAAAACTAAAGAAACATTACAGTGCGAAAAACTACATGTATAATACATGGAAAAAATAATGATATCACACTGTGGGAGAATCTACACATGTACCTTTTTGATAACTAAAGATACAACAATGTCGGAGAATCTATAAGTGTAACTACTTGAAAACAACTGATACAACACTGCGTGAGAAACTATATGCATCAATTCTTTTTTTTTTAATATTTTCTTTATTTTCCATTTTAAATTTAGATAAGAAACAAGGTTGCTTCACAAGTCAGTACGAGGTCCCTCTCCCTTTCCCTCCCCTCCTCCCGTGCCCTCCCCCCCATCCCCCCCGTTATCCCCTCATTCTCCCAGGGAGGGTATGGCCCTCCATGGGGGTGTCCATAGTCTGTCATTTCATATAGGGCAGGGCCTAGACCCTTCCCCAAGAGTTCAGGGTTTGAGTGCACCTCACATTGTTCTATGGGAGTCCAGAGATCGTGTGTATAGTTGGGATGGGTACTGATCTGCTGTCCAAGGCTCAATAGATTACCTAGGCCTCTTCACTGACACCCAGATGCAGAGGGTCTTGATCAGTCCCATGCTGGATTCCAGGCTGATGCCTGGGATTCAAGAGTTAACCTTTGTCTGGTCAGCTGTTTCTGGGGGTTCAACCAGCCCAGTCTTAATCCCTTTGATCATCAGTCCTCCCTCTCTGATACTGGCTTTCTTGAGTTCAGCTCAGTACTTAACCAGCCAGTAAATGAAGTTTCTGTTTCCCAGACTCTCTGGCAATAGGATTGTAGGCTGGCACTCCCCAGATCTATGTCTAAAATCCATATATGAGAGAGTACATGCCATGTTTCTCTTTTTGTGACTGGGTTACCTCGCTCAGGATGGTTTCTTCTAGTGTCATCCATTTGCCTGCAAATCTCATGATTCCATTATTTTTTTCTGCTGAATAGTACTACATTGTGTAGATGTACCACATTTTCTCTATCCATTCTTCGGGTGAGGGACATCTAGGTTGCTTCCAAGTTCTGGCTATTACAAATAAAGCTGCTATGAACATAGTGGAACAGACATCTTTGTTATATGAATGGGCATCTTTTGGATATATGCCTAAGAGTGCAGTTGCTGGGTCTTGTGGTAGGTTTATTCCCATTTTTCTGAGGAATCTCCATACTGCTTTCCAAAGTGGCTGAACCAGTTGGCACTCCCACCAGCAATGGAGGAGTGTCCCCCTTTCGCCACACCCTCTCCAGCATAAATTGTCATTGGTGTTTTTGATTTTAGCCATTCTGACAGGAGTGAGATGGTATCTCAGAGTTGCTTTGATTTGCATTTCCCGGATGGCTAAGGATGTTGAGCACTTTCTCAAGTGCCTCTCAGTCATTTTAGACTCCTCTATTGAAAACTCTCTATTTAGTTCTGCAGCCCACTTCTTAATTGGGTCCTTTGCTGTTTTGGAGACTTGCTTCTTGAGTTCTTTGTAAATTTTGGAGATCAACCCTCTGTCAGATGTGGGATTAGTGAATATTTTTCCCATTCTGTGGGCTGCCTTTTTGTCTTGCTGACTGTGTCCTTTGCCTTACAGAAGCTTCTCAGTTTCAGTAGGTCCCATTTATTAATTGTTGATCTCACTGTCTGTGCTACTGGTGTTATGTTCAGGAAGCTGTCTCCTGTACCAATTCTTTCAAGGGTACCACCCACTTTCTCTTCTAAGAGGTTCAGTGTGGCTGGATTTATGTTGAGGTCTTTGATCCATTTGGACTTAAGTTTTGTGCATGGCGATAAACATGGATCGATCCGCATTTTTCTACATGCCAGTCTCCAATTATGCCAGCACCATTTGTTGAAGATGCTTTCTTTATTCCATTGTATATTTTTAGCTTCTTTGTCAGAGATCAGATGTTCGTACGTGTGTGGGTCAATACCCGGATTTTCAATTCGATTCCATTGGTCTGCCTGTCTATTTTTGTGCCAATACCAAACTGTTTTCAGGACTATAGCTCTATAATAGAGTTTGAGGTCAGGGATAGTGATGCCTCCGGACGTTGCCTTGTTGAACAGGGTTGTTTTGGCTATCCTGGGTCTTTTGTTTTTCCATACAAAATTGATTATTGTTCTTTCAAGGTCTGTGAAGAATTGTGCTGGGATTTTAATGGGGATAGCATTGAATCTGTTGATTGCTTTTGGCAGGATTGCCATTTTTACTATATTGATCCTACCTATCCAAGAGCATGGGAGATCTTTCCATTTTCTGAGGGCTTCTTTAATTTCTTTCTTTAAAGATTCAAAGTTCTTACGATACAGGTCTTTCACTTGTTTGGTTAGCGTTACCCCAAGGTATTTTATATTGTTTGTGGCAATTGTAAAGGGTGATGTTTCTCTGATTTCTCTTTCAGCCCTTTTATCATCTGTATATAGTAGGGCTACTGACTTTCTTGAGTTGATCTTGTAACCTGCCACTTTGCTGAAGGTGTTAATCAGCTGTAAGTGTTCCCTGGTAGAGTTCTTTGGGTCATTGATGTAAACTATCATATTGTCTGCAAACAGTGAAAGTTTGACTTCTTCCTTCCCAATTTGTATCCCCTTGATCCCACTTTGTTGTCGTATGGCTATAGCTAGAACTTCAAGTACCATGTTGAAAAGGTATGGAGAGAGTGGACAGCCTTGTTTTGTTCCTGATTTTAGAGGAATTGCGTTGAGTTTCTGTCCATTTAGTTTGATGTTGGCTGTTGGTTTACTGTATATGGCTTTTATTATGTTTAAGTATGTCCCTGTTATCCCAGATCTCTCCAAGACCTTTATCATGAAGGGGTGTTGGATTTTGTCAAAGGCTTTTTCAGCATCTAGTGAGATGATCATGTGATTTTTGTTTTTCAGCTTGTTTATATGGTGGATTACGTTGATGGATTTTCGTATGTTGAACCATCCCTGCATCCCTGGGATGAAACCTACTTGATCATGGTGAATGATTGTTTTGATGTGTTCTTGGATCCGATTTGCCAGTATTTTATTGAGTATTTTTGCATCAATGTTCATGAGGGATATTGGTCTGAAGTTCTCTTTCTTGGTTGTATCGTTGTGTGGCTTGGGGATCAAGGTTATTGAAGCCTCATAGAAAGAGTTTGGCAAAGACCCTTCTGCTTCTATTGTGTGGAACACTTTGAGAAGAATTGGTATAAGCTGTTCTTTGAATTTGTGGTAGAATTTTGCACTGAGGCCATCTGGACCTGGACTTTTTTGGTTGGGAGACTTTTGATGACAGCTTCTATTTCCATAGGGGTTATAGGTCTATTTAAATTGCTTATCTGTTCTTGATTTAGTTTTGGCAAATGATAGCTGTCCAGGAAGTCATCCATTTCCTTTAAATTTTCGAATTTTGTGGAGTACAGGTTTTCAAAGTATGACCTAATGATTCTCTGGATTTCCTCAGAGTCTGTTGTTATGTCCCCCTTTTCATTTCTGATTTTGTTAATTTGCGTGTTCACTCTCTGCTGTTTGGTAAGTTTGGACAAAGGTTTGTCTATCTTGTTGATTTTCTCAAAGAACCAACTCTTCGTTGCATTGATTCTTTGTATTGTTTTCCTGGTTTCTACTTTGTTGATTTCAGCCCTCAATTTGATTATTTCCTGGTGTCTACTCCTCCTGGGGGAGTTTGCTTTTTTGTGTTCTAGAGCTTTTAGCTGTGATGTTAATTCTCTGGTATAACTGTTTTCCTGTTTCTTCATGTGAGCACTTAGTGCTATGAACTTCCCCCGTAGCACTGCTTTCAAAGTGTCCCATAGGTTTGGGTATGTTGTGTCTTCATTCTCATTGAATTCGAGGAAGTCTTTAATTTCTTTTTTTATTTCCTCTTTGACCCAGGGATGGTGCAGTTGAGCATTATTCAATTTCCATGAGTTTGTAGGTTTTCTGCAATTTGTGTTGTTGTTGAATTCTAATTTTAAGGCATGGTGGTCTGATAAGATGCATGGAGTTATTCCAATTTTTTTGTAGCTGCTGAGGTTTGATATGTTGCCAAGTATGTGGTCGATTTTTGAGAAGGTTCCATGTGGTGGTGAGAAGAAGGTATATTCTTTTTTATGTGGATGAAATGTTCTATAGATATCTGTTAATCCCAGTTGGGTCATTACTTCTATTAGACCCTTTGCTTCTTTGTTGAGTTCCTGTCTGGTATTCTTGTCTAGTGGTGAGAGTGGTGTGTTGAAATCTCCCACTATAACTGTGTGGGGCTTTAGATGACATTTAAGTTCTAATAATGTTTCTTTAACGAATGTGGATGCCTTTGTATTGGGGGCATAGATGTTCAGGATAGACACTTCGTCTTGGTGGGTTTCACCTGTGATGAGTATGTAATGACCTCCTTCATCTCTTTTGATTGATTTTATTTTAAAGTCTAGTTTGTTAGATATTAGGATTGCTACCCCTGCTTGTTTCTTGGGTCCAATTGATTGAAAAATTTTTTCCCATCAATTCTTTAAAACTAATGATACAAGGCTTTTTGATATTCTACATGTGTAGCTTATTGAAAACTAATGATACAATGCTCTGTGAGAGCACGTATAAATAATTAAAAACTAACGACATAACACTGTGTGCAGTTCTACACGTGGAAGTTATTGAAAACTAAAGCTACAACGCTGTGTGATAATCTAGACGTGTAACATATTGAAAACTAACCATACAACAATGTGATTCTACTCATGTACCTTATTGAAAACTAACGATACAACGATGTGTGAGAATCTACACATAGAACTTATTGAAAAATAAGGATACAAAGGTGTGTGAGAATCTACAGGTGTGTCTTATTGAAAACAAAGGATCCAACACTCTGTGAGGATCTACATGTGTAAATACTTAAAAACTAACAACGCAACACTCTGTGTGATTCTACATGTGTAACTTATTGAAAACTAACACTACAACACTGTGTGATAATCTACACGTGTAACTTATTAAAAATAACGATACAACGCCGAGTGAGATTAAACACGTGGACATTATTGAAAACTAACGATACAACGATGTGTGAAGCTCTAAATATGTACCTTATTAAAAACTAAGGATACAATCCTGTGTGAGAATCTACACATGTACCATAATGAAAAGTAAGGATACAACGCTGTTTGAGAATCTATATGTGTACATCATTGAAAACTAACAATACAACATAGTTTTAGAATTTACCCGTGTAACTTCTTGGAAAATATCGATACAATATTGTGTGAGAAACTAAATGAGTAATATGTTGAAAACAAAGGATACAAAACTGTGTGAGAAACTTTAAGTGTAACTACTTGAAAAATAGTGATACAACTCTGTGAGAAACTACATGCATAGTTTCTTGAAAATTAAGGAAGCTATGCTGTTTGAGATTCAACATGTGTACCTAATTGACAACTAACAACACAACGCTGTGTGACAATCTGCAGGAGTAACTTATTGAAAACTAAAAATACAACACTGTTTAAGTGTCTACACGTGTAACTTGTAAAAACTAAGGATACATCACATTTTAAGAAACTACCCGTGCAACTTGCTGGATACTATCGACACAAAACTGTGTAAGAAACTACATCCATAATCTCTTGAAATCTAACAATACAATGCTGTGTGATCCAGGTATGTGTGAGATTCTACATGTGCAACTTACTGAAAACTAATCCTACAACGCTGTTTAATAATCTACATGTGTAACAAATTGAACACTAACAATACAACACTGTGTGAGATTCAACACGTGTACCTTATTGAAAACTATCAATACAAAACTGTGTGAGATTCTACGCGTGTACTTTATAGAAGATTAATGATACAATTCTGTGGGAGAATCTACAGGTGTTACAAATTGAAAACAAACGATCCAACACTGTGTGAGAATCTACTCGTGTACCTTATTGAAAAGTAATGAAACAATGCTGTTTGAGTATCAACCCATGCACCTTATCGAAAACTAACGATATAAGGCTGTGTGAGAATCTACAGGTGGAACTTTTTGAAAAATAACAATCCAACACTGTGTGAGATTCTACATGTGGAAAACTAATGATACGGAGATGTGTGAGATTGTACACGTGTACCTTATTGAAAATTAAGGAAACAAACTTGTGTGAGAATCTATAAGCATAGCTAATTGAAAGCTAATGAAGCAACACTGTTTGAGAAACTGCATGGGTA
>NW_024431757.1:0-5112 GCF_017639785.1 Mesocricetus auratus
TAGAGTTCCTCAAAATCTTACAAGAGTGGGGTTGGGTTAGAGGGGTGCAGCACTGGCCTGCCACACACGAGGCCCGGGTTTGTTCCCTAGCACCACAACACAACAGAGAAGACTGCCTGAAGCAGCTACACTTCATCCCTAGCACCACAACCCAACAGAGAAGACTGCATGAAGCAGCTACACTTCATCCCTAGCACCACAACCCAACAGAGAAGACTACCTGAAGCAGCTACACTTCATCCCTAGCACCACAACACAACAGAGAAGACTGCCTGAAGCAGCTACACTTCATCCCTAGCACCACAACACAACAGAGAAGACTGCCTGAAGCAGCTACACTGACACCAGGTCTTCACACCACAGACACCTGACTCCGTGTTATCTCTGCACTATTCATAACAGTCATGCTCGGGAAATAGCCCAGAGAAAGGTATCAAATTTCCTGAAGCTAAGAGTTACAGATAGTTGTGAGTGGCCCAAAGAGTGCTGGGAACCAAACTCCAGTCCTCTGCAAGAGTAATACACGCTCTTAGCCACTGAGTCATCTGTCTCTCCTCTGTTTAATCGACTCTGATTATTTTTAACATTTAAAATGTTTTGTTATGTTTCTTTATACTTTTTGAATTGTGTGTATATGAGTGTGGCCATGAATCTGCCATGGTGTCCATGCAGAGGTCAGAGGACAAGTTGTAGAAGTTGGTTCTCTCCTTCCACCACGTGGGTTTTGACAAACAAACTCAGGTCGTTAGGTTTGGTGACAAATGTTTTAACCTACTGCCTCAGCTCTGTGGCCTTTATTTTTGTTTGTTTGTTTGTTTGTTTTTGTGTGTGTGACAAATGTGTCTGTGTATGTACCACAGTGTGTGTGAAGGGTCAGAGGACAGCTTCACATGCCGTCCCTTGCCTTCTAGCTTGTTCGAGTCAGGCTCTCGCAGTTTGGCTGTATATGCCAGGCTAGCTGTGTGGCAAACTTCCAGGGATTCTCCAGTCTCTACTTCCCACTCATAGCACGATGACAGATATCCACCCCCCTGTCCTCACATTCATGGGTGGTAAGGATCCAAACTCAGGTCCTCATGTTTGTGTTACAAGTGCTCGACCACTGAGCCATCTGCTCTGAAGCTAGGCTTTGCTGGATGTGGTGGTGCATGCCTTTAATCCCAGCACTCAGGAGCCAGAGGCAGGTGGAGGTCAAGGCCAGCCTTGTCTACAGAGTGTAAGGACAGCCAGGGCTACACAGAGAGACCCTGTCTCAGAGAACAAAAGAAAGAATAAGAAAAACAAATTTAGACTTATAATTCTCAGGAATTAAGGAGCAAATTTATCCCTGTTTATTTATGTATTCTTACGTCACTCCTCTCCAGTTTCTAAACCCTTGTTCCAAAATGAGAAGCATAACACATTCCTAGACAGCCAGACTCCACTAGTCAGTATCACCCAACTCTAAATCTGATTGTGTTCAAAAGGACAGACTGTAGACATACCACATTCACTAGTCAGTATCACCCAACTCTAATTATGACTGTACTCAAAAGGACAGACTGTAGACATATCACATTCACTAGTCAGTATCACCCAACTCTAATTATGACTGTACTCAAAAGGACAGACTGTAGACATATCACATTCACTAGTCAGTATCACCCAACTCTAATTATGACTGTACTCAAAAGGACAGACTGTAGACATACCACATTCACTAGTCAGTATCACCCAACTCTAATTATGACTGTACTCAAAAGGACAGACTGTAGACATACCACATTCACTAGTCAGTATCACCCAACTCTAATTATGACTGTACTCAAAAGGACAGACTGTAGACATACCACATTCACTAGCTGATCCTCCTACCAACTGGAAGAACTGCTGGGCAATTTTCATGTGGTCCCTCTGCAAGACAGAACAAAGCTTATAAAGAGAAAGTAGGCACAGTATTCTATCTATATTATACTTATGATCACAATGCATTTTCCTGTATGTTTTAACAAATATCCTTGCTTTAAATCTTACATTCTTATTAGCTCATTGTTAAAAGCACCTAGAAAATCACAACCTGAAATTGTGTGAAAAGTAGAGACAATTATAGAAGGAAACCTTGAAATCCATGCATTAAATAAGTAAATGTATACATTCAACAAATATGTAACACACTTTCTGCGTCTGAACTTTGCACAGAAGCCACAGACATAACAAGGATTTATGCAATAAGTATTTGCTGCTACATGGAGAGACCCAGAGGTGAAAGGCTTACTTGTTGTATTTTTTGCTTCATAAAGAACTTAATATGCTACATTAGTATGGATAAAAAACCTTAGTATACCTATTTATCTCTCTGTCGGTCTGCCTGTCTGTTGTTGAGAAAGGGTTGCACTATGTAACCCAGGTTGTCCCTGAACTTGAGATCCTCTTGCCTTGTCCTCCCAAGCCTGTAGTTATAGGTGCATGCCATGCACAACAGTAGCCTGCTGTTTAGGCTGCTTCCATAGTTGTAAGAAGCTCTTTAGCCCAGTGGTGGTAGGACATGCCCTTAATCCCAGTACTCCAGAGGCAGGTGGATCTCTGAGATGGAGGCCAGTCTGGTTCACAGGATAAGTTCCAGGACAAACCCTTGTCTCAAAAAACAAAAACAAAAACAAAAACAAAAAAAGAAGGAAAAAGCTCTTTAAACCAAGCTCTGGGGACACTGAGAAGGACACTGAAGATCGGTGTGAGCCCAAGGCCATCCTGGGATATAGTTAGATATGATACCCTGTCTCAAGAAACCAAAATTAAAAAACAAAACAAAAAAGCTTATCTAGAAGAGATGGAGGTATATCTTCAGTACCTTAAGAGCTTTTCTAGAGAAAGAATTTTTCCCATTTTCTAGGTACCAAATCCATTTTCTGTGTTCGTTAGTAAAGAGATAACTATATTACTTTGGGGCTCTTTTAAACAAAATAGCAAGTTTTATGACTAAAGCTTTAAAAAGTCTACACAATGGAATTGTTTTTGTGGGGATCCTGGCCTAGCGGGTTTGAAGACTTAAAGGAACTGGAGGAGCAAGGATGTGGCAAGGATCTCCCAGCTCAGGGCTTGCTCCCCAGCACCACCTCCAGCATCCAAAGCAAGGGCCTGCAGAAGAGCCCAGAGACTGCAGACTGTTCCTGGCTGCACACCATCATCCATCCTCGTTTTCACATGACCACAACTCGGCAAAGTATGGATCATCAAAATTTCATACTCACCGAACCCATTTCCTGGCCAAGGGCTGCATTAACAACTCCCTTGAGAATATACTCCTGGAAAAACACAATCATCATAAACCAGTTGTGTGGGTTTTCCTGCTGGCCCCCAGCACCAGCTTTACTTCACATGCTGAACGCCGCCTTTCTGTTATACCCCTGGCTTATGGGTGTCGAGTCCGGTTAGACATCTAGCAGACAATGCTCACATACAGAGTTTATCATCGTAAATGCTCAGTCCTAAGTAGAAAAAACTCAGTGGAGGCTGGGGAGGCAGCTCAGTCAGCAAAGGACATGCCATGTAGCATGAGGACCCTAGTTCAATCCCCAGGAGCCAGGGACAAACGACTTGCAATTTCAGTGCTGCAGAGGTGAAAACAGGCATATTCCAGGGGCTTGATAGGCAAACCAGCCTAACCTAGTCAGTGAGCCCCAGGCGGGGAGCAACCTTGTGGCAAAGAACAGGGGAAGTCACTGCTTGTGGGAAACTGCAAACACGGCATTTCTAGTCTCCAATGTCACAATAACTATGCTTCGGTCCTGTTTCTAAAGGAAAAAGATGACATCTGATGCCCATTTATAAGATACTTCCTCTTTTGGAGTGCTGTGGCCTCATCTATATCCCATTTTTCTCAGTCTTGCTAAATTTTAATAATACTTTCCTTAGCTTTTACTGGAGGGCTCACTCTAAGTAGTAAAAGGACCCTGGAGCCTTCAGTTCCCTTGAGAAAAAGACTTGTTTAGGCTCCACCCGGTCAGGAAGTAGCTTTCATTCTTTATATATATTTTTTCTTTTTTTGGTTTTTCAAGACAGGTTTTCTCTGCGGCTTTGGAGGTTGTCCTGGAACTCACTCTTGTAGACCAGGCTGGCTTCGAACTCACAGAGATCCGCCTGCCTCTGCTTCCCGAGTGCTGGGATTAAAAGAGTGCGCCACCACCACCCGGCGATTCTTTATATTTTAAACATTTATTTAGTGTGTGTATGTGTGTGTGTGTGTGTGTACACATATGCTCATGGGTATGGGTATATGTACATGCTATAGCATGCATATGGAGGTCAGAGTGCAATTGTGGGACTTGTCTCTTTCCTTCTACCTCGTGGATCCCAGGGACTGAACCCTGGCCATCAGGCTTGATGGCAGGAGCTTTACCCACTAAGCCATCTTGCCGGCCTCCTCCAGGCTTGTATTCAGTGGAGGGATGCTTCCTATGTACTGAGCACACACAGTGCTGGAGATACAAGAGAGACAGGCCCTGCCTGCAGGGGTGAACAACCTACTGAGAGAAGAGAGACAAGTTACAGTCACTCATGTTAGTGACAAAGAGCATATCTGTAGGTGTTCACTTTGTTAGAGGTATAGATTTAAGTTTTTCAAATGGATTTTCATACTTTCAAACTTTAGACCATTTTAGGAATCAAACAGATATTTTAAAAAGCCCAGAACATTAAAAGTTCCCCAGCCAGCTGGCCCTTTAATCCCAACACTCGGGAGGCAGAGGCAGGCGGATCTCTGTGAGTTCGAGGCTGGGCTGGACCGATAGCCTCCAAAACAATACAGAGAAACCCTGTCTCGTAAAACCAAAAAAAAAAAAAAAAAAAGTCCCAGCCATCAATGTGCAGGGTCCTCTTGGATCCTGCAGTGGACGTCTCCCCTGACATGCCTTACAGCTGTGTGCCTGCCTGCGGTGCTGTCTGCACAGCACTTACCTAATAGGAACTCAGCACCTCCAATTACCTGAGGCGTCGTAGGCTCCAGATCCTTGATTAAATTATAAGCTTCCTGTACGTCATCTGCAATGTAAGAAGTCAGTCATTATCTGAGCTTGTACTGCAACAAAGATCTGTAACACAGTCACTAGAAATCTGAGTTTGGGGCAGGAGAGATGG
>NW_024431758.1:0-32778 GCF_017639785.1 Mesocricetus auratus
CGGCCACATGGGGAGGCTAATCGAGGAGTGGGTTTCTGGCCAGGGTCTGTGATCCCCACAGTAGATATCTGGGTACCTGTACTTTTGATTCCTAGCAGAAACTACACATTTGGGCTACATTTGTCTTCTGTCCAGGGAGCCAGGTATGATTTGGACAGAGGTGTCTTTGGCCTGATGAAAAGCAATTTAAGAGCTGGGCCTTGGTGGCTCATGCCTTTAATCCCAGCACTCGGGAGGCAGAGGCAGGCGGATCTCTGTGATTTTGAGGACAGGCTGGTCAACAGAGCTAGTTCTAGGACAGCCTCCAAAACAATACAGAGAGACCCTGTCTTGAAAAACCAAAAAAAAAAAGAAAGAAAGAAAAAAGAAAAGGCCTTTAAGTTACTACTTAGACGACAACCAAAATAAACCTAATAACCTTGATCTTATGATTGAACAGTAGATCTTATATTTTTACATCCTGTGATCCTTATTGAGGAGACATATTAAGGCTTGATTTTTACATGAATAAAGTGACCTACCAAGCTGACTATAGTCTTGTGGATTTGGCTGCCTGATGGTGTCAAGCTGACAAACATTAATACTTTCAGAGATCTGAGGATAAATTTTATACAGGTACCAGTCCATATAAAGCCATACCCAAGTCTCTATTAGCACTGGAGGCACAAGTATCAAGAAATGCATCAATCTTCACCAGGCCTGTAAGGTGAGAGTTTTCTTTTTCTCTGTGGAAGAAGGACATGGAAAAGACTCACCTTGTTTTGTCTCGGCAAAAGGGCTTTCCACCTTTATTGCCTTTACAAAATCATTCCCAAGATGCAAAGCTCAACTGAAAAAGTCTACAATATGTTCTGATTTCAGTTCTCTGGGAACCATGCTCAGGCTGTACAGACACACAGGCTGCAGTCCTGAAGAGAAGTTAAGTAATGTGTAGTTTCAACATAGCAAGCATGCAGTAAGTTCTTTTGTAGTTAAGCACATAGTTTCAAAACAGTGTTGTATCATTAGTTTTCATGAAGTTAAGTACGTAGTTTCTCATATAGTGTTATATAGTTGTATTTCATGAAGTTAAGCACACAGTTTCAACAAAGTGTTGTATCGTTAGTTTTGAAGAAGTTAATCATGTAGTTTCACAAACAGTGTTGTAACGTTAGTTTTGAAGAAGTAAACAGGTAGTTTCTTATACAGTGTTATATGGTAGGTTCTCATGTAGTTAAGCACATATTTTCACACACAGTGTTGTATCGTTAGTTTTCATGAAGTTAAGCACATAGTTTCACACACAGTGTTGTATGGTTAATTTTGAAGAAGTTAAGCATGTAGTTTCACACACAGTGTTGTAAAGTTAGTTTTGAAGAAGGTAAGCACATAGTTTCACAACAGTGTTGTATCATTAGTTTTCATGAAGTTAAGCACGTAGTTTCTCATATAGTGTTATAGAGTTGGATTTCATGAAGTTAAGCACATAGTTTCACACACAGTGTTGTAACGTTAGTTTTAAAGAAGTTAACATGTAGTTTCTTATACAGTGTTATATGGTAGGTTCTCATGTAGTTAAGCACATAGTTTCACATTCAATGTTGTATCATTAGTTTTCATGAAGTTAAGTACGTAGTTTCTCATATAGTGTTAAATAGTTGGATTTCATGAAGTTAAGCACATAGTTTCACACACAGTGTTGTAACGTTAGTTTTGGAGAAGTTCAGCACGCAGTTTCTTATAAACTGTTATATGGTAGGTTCTCATATAGTTAAGCACATAGTTTCACACACAGTGTTGTATCGTTTGTTGAAGAAGTTAAGCACATAGTTTCACACACAGTGTTGTATCGTTAGCTTTCATGAAGTTAAGTACGTTGTTTCTCATATAGTGTTATATAGTTGGATTTCATGAATTTAAGGACATAGTTTCACACACAGTGTTGTATCGTTAGCTTTCATGAAGTTTCGTACGTAGTTTCTCATATAGTGTTATATATTTGGATTTCATGAAGTTAAGCACATAGTTTGCCAACAGTGTTGTATCATTAGTTTTCATGAAGTTAAGTACGTAGTTTCTTATATAGTGTTATATAGTTAGATTTCATGAAGTTAAGCACATAGTTTCCCAACAGTGTTGTATCATTAGTTTTCATGAAGTTAAGTACGTAGTTTCTCATATAGTGTTAAATAGTTGGATTTCATGAAGTTAAGCACATAGTTCCACACACAGTGTTGTATCGTTAGTTTTGAAGAAGTTAAGCAAGTAGTTTCACACACAGTGTGGTAACGTTACTTTTGAAGAAGTTAAGCACGTAGTTTCTTATACAGTGTTATTTGGTTAGTTCTCATGTATTTAAGCACATACTTACACATACAGTGTTGCATCGTTAGTTTTGAGGAAGTTAAGTACATAGTTTCACAACAGTGTTGTATCATTAGTTTTCATGAAGTTAAGTTCGTAGTTTCTCATATAGTGTTTCATAGTTGGATTTCATGAAGTTAAGCAAATAGTTTCACACACAGTGTTGTAATGTTAGTTTTGAAGAAGTTAAGCATGTAGTTTCACACACATTCACTGCTGTGTCATTAGTTTTCATGAAGTTAAGTACATAGTTTCTCATATAGTGTTATATAGTTGGATTTCATGAATTTAAGTACATAGTTTCACACACAGTGTTGTATCGTTAGATTTCATGACGTTAAGTACGTAGTTTCACATATAGTGTTATATAGTTGGATTTCATGAAGTTAAGCACATAGTTTCACACACAGTGTTGTATGGTTACTTTTGAAGAAGTTAAGTTTGTAGTTTCACACACAGTGTTGTAACGTTAGTTTTGGAGAAGTTCAGCACGTAGTTTCTTATACAGTGTTATATGGTAGGTTCCATATAGTTAAGCACATAGTTTCACACACAGTGTTGTATCGTTAGTTTTGAAGAAGTTAAGCACATAGTTTCACACACAGTGTTGTGTCGTTAGTTTTCTTGAAGTTAAGTATGTTGTTTCTCATGTAGTGTTATATAGTTGGATTTCATGAATTTAAGGACATATTTTCACACACAGTGTTGTATCGTTATTTTTGAAGAAGTTAAGTATGTAGTTTCACACACAGTGTTGTATCGTTAGTTTTGAAGAAGTTAAGCACGTAGTTTCTAACACAGTGTTATATGGTAAGTTCTCATGTAGTTAAGCACATAGTTTCCAAACAGTGTTGTATCATTAGTTTTCATGAAGTTACGTACGTAGTTACACATTTAGTGTTATATCATTGGATTTTTTGAAGTTAAGCACACAGTTTCACACAGTGTTGTATCTTTAGTTTTGAAGAAGTTAAGCATGTAGTTTCACACAGTGTTGTAACGTTAGTTTTGAAGAAGTTAACCTGTAGTTTCTTATACAGTGTTATATGGTAGGTTCTCATTTAGTTTAAGCACATAGTTTCACATACACTGTTGTATCATTAGTTTTCATGAAGTTAAGTACGTAGTTTCTCATCTAGTGTTATGTAGTTAGATTTCATGAAGTTAAGCACATAGTTTCACAACAGTGTTGTATCATTAGTTTTCATGAAGTTAAGTACCTAGTTTCTCATATAGTTTTATATAGTTGGATTTCATGAAGTTAAGCACATATTTTCGCACACAGTGTTGTATCATTAGTTTCGAGGAAGATAAACAAGTAGATGCTAATACTGTGTTATAGAGTTAAATTTCATGAAGTTAAGCACATAGCTTCACACACAGTGTTGTGTTGTTACTTTTGAAGAAATTAAGCATGTAGTTCCATATACAGTGTTGTAACGTTAGTTTTGAAGAAGTTAAGCACGTAGTTTCTAATACAGTGTTATGTGGTAGGTTCTAATATAGTTAAGCACATAGTTTCACATACAGTGTTGTATCGTTAGTTTTGAAGAAGTTAAGCACATAGTTTCACACACAGTGTTGTATTATAGGTTTCATGAAGTTTAGTATGTAGTTTCTCATATAGTGTTATATAGTTGGATTTCATGAAGTTAAGCACATAGTTTCACACACAGTGTTATATCGTTAGTTTTAAAGAAGTTAAGCATGTAGTTTCACACACAGAGTGGTAACGTTACTTTTGAAGATGTGAAGCACGTAGTTTCTTATACAGTGTTACATCATAAGTTCTCATGTAGTTAAGCACATACTTACACATACAGTGTTGCATCGTTAGTGTTGAGGAAGTTAAGCACATAGTTTCACAACAGTGTTGTATCATTAGTTTTCATGAAGTTAAGTACGTAGTTTTTCATATAGTGTTATATAATTTGATTTCATGAAGTTAAGCACATAGTTTCACACACAGTGTTGTACCATTAGTGTTGAAGAAGTTAAGTATGTAGTATCACACACAGTGTTTTAACGTTAGTTTTGAAGAAGTTAAGCACGTAGTTTCTTATACAGTTTTATATGGTAAGTTCTCAAGTAGTTAAGCACATACTTACACATACAGTGTTGCATCGTTAGTTTTGAGGAAGTTAAGCACATAGTTTCACAAGAGTGTTGTATCATTAGTTTTCATGAATTTAAGTACGTTGTTTCTCATATAGTGTTATATAGTTGGATTTCATGAAGTTAAGCCCATAGTTTCACACACAGTTTTGTATCGTTAGTTTTGAAGAAGTTAAGCATGTAATTACACACACAGTGATGTAACGTTAGTTTTGAAGAGATAAGCACGTAGTTTCTAACACAGTGTTATATGGTAAGTTCTCATGTCGTTAAGCACACAGTTTCAAAACAGTGTTGTATCATTAGTTTTCATGAAGTTAAGTACGTAGTTTCTCACATAGTATTATATAGTTGGATTTTATGAAATTAAGCACATAGTTTCACACACAGTGTTGTATCGTTAGTTTTGAAGATGTTTAGCAAGTGGTTTCTTATACAGTGTTATATGGTAGGTTCTAATATAGTTAAGCACATAGATTCACATACAGTGTTGTATCGTTAGTTTTGAAGCAGTTAAGCACATAGTTTCACACACAGTGTTGTATCATTAGTTTTCATGAAGTTAAGTACGTAGTTTCTCATATAGTGCTATATAGTTGGATTTCATGAAGTTAAGCACATAGTTTCACACACAGTGTTGTATTGTTAGTTTCGAGGAAGATAAGCAAGTAGTTTCTAATACAGTATTATATAGTTAGATATCAGGAAGATAAGCACATAGTTTCACACACAGTGTTGTATCGTTATTTTTGAAGAAGTTAAGTAAGTAGTTTCACAAACATTGTTGTAACGTTAGTTTTCAAGAAGTTAAGCACGTAGTTTCTAACACAGTGTTATATGGTAAGTTCTCATGTAGTTAAGCACATAGTTTCAAAACAGTGTTGTATCATTAGTTTTCATGAAGTTAAGTACGTAGTTTCTCATATAGTGTTATATAGTTGTATTTCATGAAGTTAAGCACACAGTTTCAACAAAGTGTTGTATCGTTAGTTTTGAAGAAGTTAATCATGTAGTTTCACAAACAGTGTTGTAACGTTAGTTTTGAAGAAGTAAACAGGTAGTTTCTTATACAGTGTTATATGGTAGGTTCTCATGTAGTTAAGCACATATTTTCACACACAGTGTTGTATCGTTAGTTTTCATGAAGTTAAGCACATAGTTTCACACACAGTGTTGTATGGTTAATTTTGAAGAAGTTAAGCATGTAGTTTCACACACAGTGTTGTAAAGTTAGTTTTGAAGAAGGTAAGCACATAGTTTCACAACAGTGTTGTATCATTAGTTTTCATGAAGTTAAGAACGTAGTTTCTCATATAGTGTTATAGAGTTGGATTTCATGAAGTTAAGCACATAGTTTCACACACAGTGTTGTAACGTTAGTTTTAAAGAAGTTAACATGTAGTTTCTTATACAGTGTTATATGGTAGGTTCTCATGTAGTTAAGCACATAGTTTCACATTCAATGTTGTATCATTAGTTTTCATGAAGTTAAGTACGTAGTTTCTCATATAGTGTTAAATAGTTGGATTTCATGAAGGTAAGCACATAGTTTCACACACAGTGTTGTAACGTTAGTTTTGGAGAAGTTCAGCACGCAGTTTCTTATAAACTGTTATATGGTAGGTTCTCATATAGTTAAGCACATAGTTTCACACACAGTGTTGTATCGTTTGTTGAAGAAGTTAAGCACATAGTTTCACACACAGTGTTGTATCGTTAGCTTTCATGAAGTTAAGTACGTTGTTTCTCATATAGTGTTATATAGTTGGATTTCATGAATTTAAGGACATAGTTTCACACACAGTGTTGTATCGTTAGCTTTCATGAAGTTTCGTACGTAGTTTCTCATATAGTGTTATATATTTGGATTTCATGAAGTTAAGCACATAGTTTGCCAACAGTGTTGTATCATTAGTTTTCATGAAGTTAAGTACGTAGTTTCTTATATAGTGTTATATAGTTAGATTTCATGAAGTTAAGCACATAGTTTCCCAACAGTGTTGTATCATTAGTTTTCATGAAGTTAAGTACGTAGTTTCTCATATAGTGTTAAATAGTTGGATTTCATGAAGTTAAGCACATAGTTCCACACACAGTGTTGTATCGTTAGTTTTGAAGAAGTTAAGCAAGTAGTTTCACACACAGTGTGGTAACGTTACTTTTGAAGAAGTTAAGCACGTAGTTTCTTATACAGTGTTATTTGGTTAGTTCTCATGTATTTAAGCACATACTTACACATACAGTGTTGCATCGTTAGTTTTGAGGAAGTTAAGTACATAGTTTCACAACAGTGTTGTATCATTAGTTTTCATGAAGTTAAGTTCGTAGTTTCTCATATAGTGTTTCATAGTTGGATTTCATGAAGTTAAGCAAATAGTTTCACACACAGTGTTGTAATGTTAGTTTTGAAGAAGTTAAGCATGTAGTTTCACACACATTCACTGCTGTGTCATTAGTTTTCATGAAGTTAAGTACATAGTTTCTCATATAGTGTTATATAGTTAGATTTCATGAATTTAAGCACATAGTTTCGCACACAGTGGTGTATCGTTAGTTTTCATGACGTTAAGTACGTAGTTTCACATATAGTGTTATATAGTTGGATTTCATGAAGTTAAGCACATAGTTTCACACACAGTGTTGTATGGTTACTTTTGAAGAAGTTAAGTTTGTAGTTTCACACACAGTGTTGTAACGTTAGTTTTGGAGATGTTCAGCACGTAGTTTCTTATACAGTGTTATATGGTAGGTTCCATATAGTTAAGCACATAGTTTCACACACAGTGTTGTATCGTTAGTTTTGAAGAAGTTAAGCACATAGTTTCACACACAGTGTTGTGTCGTTAGTTTTCTTGAAGTTAAGTATGTTGTTTCTCATGTAGTGTTATATAGTTGGATTTCATGAATTTAAGGACATATTTTCACACACAGTGTTGTATCGTTATTTTTGAAGAAGTTAAGTATGTAGTTTCACACACAGTGTTGTATCGTTAGTTTTGAAGAAGTTAAGCACGTAGTTTCTAACACAGTGTTATATGGTAAGTTCTCATGTAGTTAAGCACATAGTTTCCAAACAGTGTTGTATCATTAGTTTTCATGAAGTTACGTACGTAGTTACACATTTAGTGTTATATCATTGGATTTTTTGAAGTTAAGCACACAGTTTCACACAGTGTTGTATCTTTAGTTTTGAAGAAGTTAAGCATGTAGTTTCACACACAGTGTTGTAACGTTAGTTTTGAAGAAGTTAACCTGTAGTTTCTTATACAGTGTTATATGGTAGGTTCTCATTTAGTTTAAGCACATAGTTTCACATACACTGTTGTATCATTAGTTTTCATGAAGTTAAGTACGTAGTTTCTCATCTAGTGTTATATAGTTAGATTTCATGAAGTTAAGCACATAGTTTCACAACAGTGTTGTATCATTAGTTTTCATGAAGTTAAGTACCTAGTTTCTCATATAGTTTTATATAGTTGGATTTCATGAAGTTAAGCACATAGTTTCACACACAGTGTTGTATGGTTAATTTTGAAGAAGTTAAGAATGTAGTTTCACACACAGTGTTGTAACGTTAGTTTTGGAGAAGTTCAGCACATAGTTTCTTATATAGTGTTATATGGTAGGTTCTCATATAGTTAAGCACATAGTTTCACACACAGTGTTGTATCGTTAGTTTTGAAGAAGATAAGCACATATTTTCACACACAGTGTTGTATCGTTAGTTTTCATAAAGTTAAGTAAGTTGTTTCTCATGTAGTGTTATATAGTTGGTTTTCATGAACTTAAGATCACAGTTTCACACACAGTGTTGTATCGTTAGTTTCTAGGAAGATAAGCATGTAGTTTCACACACAGTGTTGTATCGTTAGTTTTGAAGAAGTTAAGCACGTAGTTTCTAACACAGTGTTATATGGTAAGTTCTCATGGAGTTAAGCACATAGTTTCCAAACAGTATTGCATCATTAGTTTTCATGAAGTTACGTACGTAGTTTCTCATTTAGTGTTACATAGTTGGATTTCTTGAAGTTAAGCACACAGTTTCACACACAGTGTTGTATTGTTAGTTTTGAAGAAGTGAAGCATGTAGTTTCACACACAGTGTTGTAACGTTAGTTTTGAAGAAGTTAACCGGTAGTTTCTTATACAGTGTTATATGGTAGGTTCTCATGTAGTTTAAGCACATAGTTTCACATATACTGTTGTATCATTAGTTTTCATGAAGTTAAATATGTAGTTTCTCATATAGTGTTATATAGTTAAATTTCATGAAGTTAAGCACAGAGTTTCACACACAGTGTTGTATCGTTAGTTTTCATGAAGTTAAGTACGTAGTTTCACATATAATGTTATATAGTTGGATTTCATCAAGTTAAGCACATAGTTTCACACACAGTGTTGTATGGTTCATTTTGAAAAAGTTAAGCACATAGTTTCACACACAGTGTTGTATCGTTAGTTTTGACGAAGTTAAGCACATATTTTCACAACAGGATTATATCATTAGTTTTCATGAAGTTAAGTACGTAGTTTCTCATTTAGTGTTATATAGTTGGATTTCATGAAGTTAAGAACATAGTTTCACACACAGTGTTGTATCGTTAGTTTTGAAAGAAGCATGCAGTTTCACACACAGTGTTGTAAAGTTAGTTTTAAAGAAGTTAACACGTAGTTTCTTATACAGTGTTATATGGTAGGTTCTCATGTAGTTAAGCACATAGTTTCACATTCACTGTTGTGTCATTAGTTTTCATGAAGTTAAGTACGTAGTTTCTCATATAGTGTTATATAGTTAGATTTCATGAATTTAAGCACATAGTTTCGCACACAGTGTTGTATCGTTAGTTTTCATGACGTTAAGTACGTATTTTCACATATAGTGTTATATACTTGGATTTCAAGAAGTTAAGCACATAGTTTCACACACAGTGTTGTATGGTTTATTTTGAAGAAGTTAAGAATGTAGTTTCACACACAGTGTTGTAACGTTAGTTTTGGAGAAGTTCAGCACGTAGTTTCTTATACAGTGTTATATGGTAGGTTCTCATATAGTTAAGCACATAGTTTCACACACAGTGTTGTATCGTTAGTTTTGAAGAAGTTAAGCACATAGTTTCACACACAGTGTTGTATCGTTAGTTTTCATGAAGTTAAGTATGTTGTTTCTCATATAGTGTTATATAGTTGGATTTCATGAATTTAAGGACATAGTTTCACACACATTGTTGTGTCGTTATTTTTGAAGAAGTTAAGTATGTAGTTTCACACACAGTGTTGTAACGTTAGTTTTGAAGAAGTTAAGCACGTAGTTTCTAACACAGTGTTATATGGTAAGTTCTCATGTAGTTAAGCACATAGTTTCCAAACAGTGTTGTGTTATTAGTTTTCATGAAGTTACATATGTAGTTTCTCATTTAGTGTTATATAGTTGGATTTCTTGAAGTTAAGCACACAGTTTCACACTCAGTTTTGTATCGTTAGTTTTGAAGAAGTTAAGAGTGTAGTTTCATACACAGTGTTGTAACGTTAGTTTTGAAGAAGTTAACCTGTAGTTTCTTATACAGTGTTATATTGGAGGTTCTCATGTAGTTTAAGCACATAGTTTCACATACACTGTTGTATCATTAGTTTTCAAGAAGTTAATTACGTAGATTCTCATATAGTGTTATATAGTTAGATTTCATGAAGTTAAGCACATAGTTTCACAACAGTGTTGTATCATTAGTTTTCATGAAGTTAAGTACGTAGTTTCTCATATAGTTTTATATAGTTGGATTTCATGAAGTTGAGCACATAGTTTCACACACAGTGTTGTATCGTTAGTTTTGAAGAAGTTAAGCATGTAGTTTCACACACAGTGTTGTAACGTTAGTTTTGAAGAAGTAAACAGGTAGTTTCTTATACAGTGTTATATGGTAGGTTCTCATGTAGTTAAGCACATATTTTCACACACAGTGTTGTATCGTTAGTTTTCATGAAGTTAAGCACATAGTTTCACACACAGTGTTGTATGGTTAATTTTGAAGAAGTTAAGCATGTAGTTTCACACACAGTGTTGTAAAGTTAGTTTTGAAGAAGGTAAGCACATAGTTTCACAACAGTGTTGTATCATTAGTTTTCATGAAGTTAAGCACGTAGTTTCTCATATAGTGTTATAGAGTTGGATTTCATGAAGTTAAGCACATAGTTTCACACACAGTGTTGTAACGTTAGTTTTAAAGAAGTTAACATGTAGTTTCTTATACAGTGTTATATGGTAGGTTCTCATGTAGTTAAGCACATAGTTTCACATTCAATGTTGTATCATTAGTTTTCATGAAGTTAAGTACGTAGTTTCTCATATAGTGTTAAATAGTTGGATTTCATGAAGTTAAGCACATAGTTTCACACACAGTGTTGTAACGTTAGTTTTGGAGAAGTTCAGCACGCAGTTTCTTATAAACTGTTATATGGTAGGTTCTCATATAGTTAAGCACATAGTTTCACACACAGTGTTGTATCGTTTGTTGAAGAAGTTAAGCACATAGTTTCACACACAGTGTTGTATCGTTAGCTTTCATGAAGTTAAGTACGTTGTTTCTCATATAGTGTTATATAGTTGGATTTCATGAATTTAAGGACATAGTTTCACACACAGTGTTGTATCGTTAGCTTTCATGAAGTTTCGTACGTAGTTTCTCATATAGTGTTATATAGTTGGATTTCATGAAGTTAAGCACATAGTTTCCCAACAGTGTTGTATCTTTAGTTTTCATGAAGTTAAGTACGTAGTTTCTCATACAGTGTTATATATTTGGATTTCATGAAGTTAAGCACATAGTTTGCCAACAGTGTTGTATCATTAGTTTTCATGAAGTTAAGTACGTAGTTTCTTATATAGTGTTATATAGTTAGATTTCATGAAGTTAAGCACATAGTTTCCCAACAGTGTTGTATCATTAGTTTTCATGAAGTTAAGTACGTAGTTTCTCATATAGTGTTAAATAGTTGGATTTCATGAAGTTAAGCACATAGTTCCACACACAGTGTTGTATCGTTAGTTTTGAAGAAGTTAAGCAAGTAGTTTCACACACAGTGTGGTAACGTTACTTTTGAAGAAGTTAAGCACGTAGTTTCTTATACAGTGTTATTTGGTTAGTTCTCATGTATTTAAGCACATACTTACACATACAGTGTTGCATCGTTAGTTTTGAGGAAGTTAAGCACATAGTTTCACAACAGTGTTGTATCATTAGTTTTCATGAAGTTAAGTTCGTAGTTTCTCATATAGTGTTTCATAGTTGGATTTCATGAAGTTAAGCAAATAGTTTCACACACAGTGTTGTAATGTTAGTTTTGAAGAAGTTAAGCATGTAGTTTCACACACATTCACTGCTGTGTCATTAGTTTTCATGAAGTTAAGTACATAGTTTCTCATATAGTGTTATATAGTTAGATTTCATGAATTTAAGCACATAGTTTCGCACACAGTGGTGTATCGTTAGTTTTCATGACGTTAAGTACGTAGTTTCACATATAGTGTTATATAGTTGGATTTCATGAAGTTAAGCACATAGTTTCACACACAGTGTTGTATGGTTACTTTTGAAGAAGTTAAGTTTGTAGTTTCACACACAGTGTTGTAACGTTAGTTTTGGAGAAGTTCAGCACGTAGTTTCATATACAGTGTTATATGGTAGGTTCCATATAGTTAAGCACATAGTTTCACACACAGTGTTGTATCGTTAGTTTTGAAGAAGTTAAGCACATAGTTTCACACACAGTGTTGTGTCGTTAGTTTTCTTGAAGTTAAGTATGTTGTTTCTCATGTAGTGTTATATAGTTGGATTTCATGAATTTAAGGACATATTTTCACACACAGTGTTGTATCGTTATTTTTGAAGAAGTTAAGTATGTAGTTTCACACACAGTGTTGTATCGTTAGTTTTGAAGAAGTTAAGCACGTAGTTTCTAACACAGTGTTATATGGTAAGTTCTCATGTAGTTAAGCACATAGTTTCCAAACAGTGTTGTATCATTAGTTTTCATGAAGTTACGTACGTAGTTACACATTTAGTGTTATATCATTGGATTTTTTGAAGTTAAGCACACAGTTTCACACAGTGTTGTATCTTTAGTTTTGAAGAAGTTAAGCATGTAGTTTCACACACAGTGTTGTAACGTTAGTTTTGAAGAAGTTAACCTGTAGTTTCTTATACAGTGTTATATGGTAGGTTCTCATTTAGTTTAAGCACATAGTTTCACATACACTGTTGTATCATTAGTTTTCATGAAGTTAAGTACGTAGTTTCTCATCTAGTGTTATATAGTTAGATTTCATGAAGTTAAGCACATAGTTTCACAACAGTGTTGTATCATTAGTTTTCATGAAGTTAAGTACCTAGTTTCTCATATAGTTTTATATAGTTGGATTTCATGAAGTTAAGCACATAGTTTCACACACAGTGTTGTATGGTTAGTTTTGAAGAAGTTAAGAATGTAGTTTCACACACAGTGTTGTAACGTTAGTTTTGGAGAAGTTCAGCACATAGTTTCTTATATAGTGTTATATGGTAGGTTCTCATATAGTTAAGCACATAGTTTCACACACAGTGTTGTATCGTTAGTTTTGAAGAAGATAAGCACATATTTTCACACACAGTGTTGTATCGTTAGTTTTCATAAAGTTAAGTAAGTTGTTTCTCATGTAGTGTTATATAGTTGGTTTTCATGAACTTAAGATCACAGTTTCACACACAGTGTTGTATCGTTAGTTTCTAGGAAGATAAGCATGTAGTTTCACACACAGTGTTGTATCGTTAGTTTTGAAGAAGTTAAGCACGTAGTTTCTAACACAGTGTTATATGGTAAGTTCTCATGGAGTTAAGCACATAGTTTCCAAACAGTATTGCATCATTAGTTTTCATGAAGTTACGTACGTAGTTTCTCATTTAGTGTTACATAGTTGGATTTCTTGAAGTTAAGCACACAGTTTCACACACAGTGTTGTATCGTTAGTTTTGAAGAAGTGAAGCATGTAGTTTCACACACAGTGTTGTAACGTTAGTTTTGAAGAAGTTAACCGGTAGTTTCTTATACAGTGTTATATGGTAGGTTCTCATGTAGTTTAAGCACATAGTTTCACATATACTGTTGTATCATTAGTTTTCATGAAGTTAAATATGTAGTTTCTCATATAGTGTTATATAGTTAAATTTCATGAAGTTAAGCACAGAGTTTCACACACAGTGTTGTATCGTTAGTTTTCATGAAGTTAAGTACGTAGTTTCACATATAATGTTATATAGTTGGATTTCATCAAGTTAAGCACATAGTTTCACACACAGTGTTGTATGGTTCATTTTGAAAAAGTTAAGCACATAGTTTCACACACAGTGTTGTATCGTTAGTTTTGACGAAGTTAAGCACATATTTTCACAACAGGATTATATCATTAGTTTTCATGAAGTTAAGTACGTAGTTTCTCATTTAGTGTTATATAGTTGGATTTCATGAAGTTAAGAACATAGTTTCACACACAGTGTTGTATCGTTAGTTTTGAAGAAGTTAAGCATGCAGTTTCACACACAGTGTTGTAAAGTTAGTTTTAAAGAAGTTAACACGTAGTTTCTTATACAGTGTTATATGGTAGGTTCTCATGTAGTTAAGCACATAGTTTCACATTCACTGTTGTGTCATTAGTTTTCATGAAGTTAAGTACGTAGTTTCTCATATAGTGTTATATAGTTAGATTTCATGAATTTAAGCACATAGTTTCGCACACAGTGTTGTATCGTTAGTTTTCATGACGTTAAGTACGTAGTTTCACATATAGTGTTATATACTTGGATTTCAAGAAGTTAAGCACATAGTTTCACACACAGTGTTGTATGGTTTATTTTGAAGAAGTTAAGAATGTAGTTTCACACACAGTGTTGTAACGTTAGTTTTGGAGAAGTTCAGCACGTAGTTTCTTATACAGTGTTATATGGTAGGTTCTCATATAGTTAAGCACATAGTTTCACACACAGTGTTGTATCGTTAGTTTTGAAGAAGTTAAGCACATAGTTTCACACACAGTGTTGTATCGTTAGTTTTCATGAAGTTAAGTATGTTGTTTCTCATATAGTGTTATATAGTTGGATTTCATGAATTTAAGGACATAGTTTCACACACATTGTTGTGTCGTTATTTTTGAAGAAGTTAAGTATGTAGTTTCACACACAGTGTTGTAACGTTAGTTTTGAAGAAGTTAAGCACGTAGTTTCTAACACAGTGTTATATGGTAAGTTCTCATGTAGTTAAGCACATAGTTTCCAAACAGTGTTGTGTTATTAGTTTTCATGAAGTTACATATGTAGTTTCTCATTTAGTGTTATATAGTTGGATTTCTTGAAGTTAAGCACACAGTTTCACACTCAGTTTTGTATCGTTAGTTTTGAAGAAGTTAAGAGTGTAGTTTCATACACAGTGTTGTAACGTTAGTTTTGAAGAAGTTAACCTGTAGTTTCTTATACAGTGTTATATGGGAGGTTCTCATGTAGTTTAAGCACATAGTTTCACATACACTGTTGTATCATTAGTTTTCAAGAAGTTAATTACGTAGATTCTCATATAGTGTTATATAGTTAGATTTCATGAAGTTAAGCACATAGTTTCACAACAGTGTTGTATCATTAGTTTTCATGAAGTTAAGTACGTAGTTTCTCATATAGTTTTATATAGTTGGATTTCATGAAGTTGAGCACATAGTTTCACACACAGTGTTGTATCGTTAGTTTTGAAGAAGTTAAGCATGTAGTTTCACACACAGTGTTGTAACGTTAGTTTTGGTGTTGTTAAGCACGTAGTTTCTTATTCAGTGTTATATGGTAGTTTGTCATACAGGTAAGCACATAGTTTCAAACACAGAGTTGTAACGTTAGTTTTGAAGAAGTTAAGCATGTAGTTTCTAACACAGTGTTATATGGTAAGTTCTCATGTAGTTAATAACATAGTTTCAAAAGAGTGTTTTTCATGAAGTTTCGTACGTAGTTTCTCATATAGTGTTATATAGTTGGATTTCATGAAGTTAAGCACATAGTTTCCCAACAGTGTTGTATCATTAGTTTTCATGAAGTTAAGTACGTAGTTTCTCATATAGTGTTTTATAGTTAGATTTCATGAATTTAAGCACATAGTTTCCCAACAGTGTTGTATCATTAGTTTTCATGAAGTTATGTACGTAGTATCTCATATAGTGTTATATAGTTAGATTTCATGAAATTAAGCACATAGTTTCACACACAGTGTTGTATCATTTGTTTTGAAGAATTTAAGCACTTAGTTTCACATACTGTGTTGTGTCGTTAGTTTTCATGAAGTTAAGCACGTAATTTCTAATACAGTGTTATACGGTAAGCTCTCATGAAGTTGAGCACATAGTTTCACACACAGTGTTGTATCGTTAGTTTTGAAGAAGTTAAGCATGCAGTTTCACACACACTGTTGTAATGTTACTTTTGAAGAACTTAAGTACGTAGTTTCACATATAGTGTTATATAGTTGGATTTTATAAAGTTAAGCACATTGTTTCACAGTGTTGTATGGTTAGTTTTGAAGAAGTTAAGCACGTAGTTTCTTATACAGTGTTATATGGTAGGTCCTAATATAGTTAAGCACATAGTTTCACACACAGTGTTGTATCGTTAGTTTTGAAGAAGTTAAGCATGTAGTTTCACACACAGTGTGGTAAGGTTACTTTTGAAGAAGTTAAGCACGTAGTTTCTTATACAGTATTATATGGTAGGTTCTCATGTAGTTAAGCACATACTTACACATACAGTGTTGAATCGTTAGTTTTGAGGAAGTTAAGCACATAGTTTCACAACAGTGTTGTATCATTAGTTTTCATGAAGTTAAGTACATAGTTTCTCGTATAGTGTTACATAGTTGGATTTCATGAAGTTAAGCACATAGTTTCACACACAATGTTGTATCGTTAGTTTCGAGGAAGATAAGCAAGTAGTTTCTAATACAGTGTTATATAGTTAGATTTCAGGAAGTTAAGCACATAGTTTCACACCCAGTGTTGTATCGTTATTTTTGAAGAAGTTAAGCATGTATTTTCACACACAGTGTTGTAACATTAGTTTTGAAGAAGTTAAGCACGTAGTTTCTTATACAGTGTTATACGGTAGGTTCTCATATAGTTAAGCAAATAGATTCACATACAGTGTTATATCTTTAGTTTTGAAGAAATTAAGCACATAGTTTCACACACAGTGTTGTATCGTTAGTTTTCACGAAGTTAAGTATGTATTTTCTCATATAGTGTTATATAGTTGGATTTCATGAAGTTAAGCACATAGTTTCACACACAGTGTTGTATCGTTAGTTTTGAAGAAGTTAAGCATGTAGATTCACACACAGTGTTGTAACGTTAGTTTTGAAGAAGTTAACACGTAGTTTCTTATACAGCGTTATATGATAGGTTCTCATGTAGTTAAGCACATAGTTTCACATACACCGTTGTATCATTACTTTTCATGAAGTTAAGTACGTAGTTTCTCATATAGTGTTATATAGTTAGATTTCATGAAGTTAAGCACATAGTTTCGCACACAGTGTTGTATCGTTAGTTTTCATGAAGTTAAGTACATAGTTTCACATATAGTGTTATATACTTGGATTTCATGAAGTTATGCACATAGTTTCACACAGTGTTGTATGGTTAGTTTTGAAGAAGTCAAGCATGTAGTTTCACGCACAGTGTTGTAACGTTAGTTTTGGAGAAGTTAAGCACATAGTTTCACACACAGTGTTGTATCGTTAGTTTTCCTGAAGTTAAGTACGTTGTTTCTCATATAGTGTTATATAGTTGGGTTTCATGAATTTAAGCACATAGTTTCACACACAGTGTTGTAACGTTAGTTTTGCAAAAGTTAAGCACGTAATTTCTTATACAGTGTTATATGGTAGGTTCTAATATAGTTAAGCACATAATTTCACATACAGTGTTGTATCGTTAGTTTTGAAGAAGTTAAGCATGTAGTTTCACACACAGTGTTGTAACATTAGTTTTGAAGAAGTTAACAGGTAGTTTCTTATACAGTGTTATATGGTAGGCTCTCATGTAGTTAAGGACATAGTTTCACATACATTGTAGTATCATTAGTTTTCATGAAGTTAAGTACGTAGTTTCTCATATAGTGTTATATAGTTAGATTTCATGAAGTTAATCACATAGTTTCACACAAATTGTTGTATGGTTATTTTTCATGAAGTTAAGTACATAGTTTCACATACAGGGTTATATATTTGGATTTCATGAAGTTAAGCACATAGATTCACAAACAGAGTTGTATGGTTAGTTTTGAAGAAGTTAAGCATGTAGTTTCTTAAACAGTGGTATATGGTAGGTTCTCATATAGTTAAGCACATAGTTTCACATACAGTGTTATATCGTTAGTTTTGAAGAAGTTAATCACATAGTTTCACACACAGTGTTGCATCGTTAGTTTTGAGGATGTTAAGCACATAGTTTCACACACAGTGTTGTATCGTTAGTATAGAGGAAGATAAGCAAGTAGTTTCTAATACAGTGTTATATAGTTAGATTTCAGGAAGTTAAGCACATAGTTTCACACACAGTGTTGTATCGTTAGTTTTGAAGAAGTTAAGCATGTATTTTCACACACAGTGTTGTAACGTTAGTTTTGAAGAAGTTAACACGTAGTTTCTTATACAGTGTTATATGGTAGGTTCTCATGTAGTTAAGCACATAGTTTCACATACACTGTTGTATCATTAGTTTTCATGAAGTTAAGTACGTAGTTTTTCATATAGTGTGATATAGTTAGATTTCATGAAGTTAAGCACATTGTTTCACACACGGTGTTGTATTGTTAGTTTTCATGAAGTTAAGTACGTAGTTTCACATACAGTGTTGCATCGTTAGTTTTGAAGAAGTTAAGCACATAGTTTCACATTCGGTGTTGCCTCGTTAGTTTTGAAGACGTTAAGCACATATTTTCGCACACAGTGTTGTATCATTAGTTTCGAGGAAGATAAACAAGTAGATGCTAATACTGTGTTATAGAGTTAAATTTCATGAAGTTAAGCACATAGATTCACACACAGTGTTGTGTTGTTACTTTTGAAGAAATTAAGCATGTAGTTCCATATACAGTGTTGTAACGTTAGTTTTGAAGAAGTTAAGCACGTAGTTTCTAATACAGTGTTATGTGGTAGGTTCT
This sequence comes from Mesocricetus auratus, assembly GCF_017639785.1. Classification (NCBI taxonomy): domain Eukaryota; kingdom Metazoa; phylum Chordata; class Mammalia; order Rodentia; family Cricetidae; genus Mesocricetus; species Mesocricetus auratus. Next base: position 18,675 of record NW_024431758.1, read on the forward strand.
AATATAGTTAAGCACATAGTTTCACATACAGTGTTGTATCGTTAGTTTTGAAGAAGTTAAGCACATAGTTTCACACACAGTGTTGTATTATAGGTTTCATGAAGTTTAGTACGTAGTTTCTCATATAGTGTTATATAGTTGGATTTCATGAAGTTAAGCACATAGTTTCACACACAGTGTTATATCGTTAGTTTTAAAGAAGTTAAGCATGTAGTTTCACACACAGAGTGGTAACGTTACTTTTGAAGATGTGAAGCACGTAGTTTCTTATACAGTGTTACATCATAAGTTCTCATGTAGTTAAGCACATACTTACACATACAGTGTTGCATCGTTAGTGTTGAGGAAGTTAAGCACATAGTTTCACAACAGTGTTGTATCATTAGTTTTCATGAAGTTAAGTACGTAGTTTTTCATATAGTGTTATATAATTTGATTTAATGAAGTTAAGCACATAGTTTCACACACAGTGTTGTACCATTAGTGTTGAAGAAGTTAAGTATGTAGTATCACACACAGTGTTTTAACGTTAGTTTTGAAGAAGTTAAGCACGTAGTTTCTTATACAGTTTTATATGGTAAGTTCTCAAGTAGTTAAGCACATACTTACACATACAGTGTTGCATCGTTAGTTTTGAGGAAGTTAAGCACATAGTTTCACAAGAGTGTTGTATCATTAGTTTTCATGAATTTAAGTACGTTGTTTCTCATATAGTGTTATATAGTTGGATTTCATGAAGTTAAGCCCATAGTTTCACACACAGTTTTGTATCGTTAGTTTTGAAGAAGTTAAGCATGTAATTACACACACAGTGATGTAACGTTAGTTTTGAAGAGATAAGCACGTAGTTTCTAACACAGTGTTATATGGTAAGTTCTCATGTAGTTAAGCACACAGTTTCAAAACAGTGTTGTATCATTAGTTTTCATGAAGTTAAGTACGTAGTTTCTCACATAGTATTATATAGTTGGATTTCATGAAATTAAGCACATAGTTTCACACACAGTGTTGTATCGTTAGTTTTGAAGATGTTTAGCAAGTGGTTTCTTATACAGTGTTATATGGTAGGTTCTAATATAGTTAAGCACATAGATTCACATACAGTGTTGTATCGTTAGTTTTGAAGCAGTTAAGCACATAGTTTCACACACAGTGTTGTATCATTAGTTTTCATGAAGTTAAGTACGTAGTTTCTCATATAGTGCTATATAGTTGGATTTCATGAAGTTAAGCACATAGTTTCACACACAGTGTTGTATTGTTAGTTTCGAGGAAGATAAGCAAGTAGTTTCTAATACAGTATTATATAGTTAGATATCAGGAAGATAAGCACATAGTTTCACACACAGTGTTGTATCGTTATTTTTGAAGAAGTTAAGTAAGTAGTTTCACAAACATTGTTGTAACGTTAGTTTTCAAGAAGTTAAGCACGTAGTTTCTAACACAGTGTTATATGGTAAGTTCTCATGTAGTTAAGCACATAGTTTCAAAACAGTGTTGTATCATTAGTTTTCATGAAGTTAAGTACGTAGTTTCTCATATAGTGTTATATAGTTGTATTTCATGAAGTTAAGCACACAGTTTCAACAAAGTGTTGTATCGTTAGTTTTGAAGAAGTTAATCATGTAGTTTCACAAACAGTGTTGTAACGTTAGTTTTGAAGAAGTAAACAGGTAGTTTCTTATACAGTGTTATATGGTAGGTTCTCATGTAGTTAAGCACATATTTTCACACACAGTGTTGTATCGTTAGTTTTCATGAAGTTAAGCACATAGTTTCACACACAGTGTTGTATGGTTAATTTTGAAGAAGTTAAGCATGTAGTTTCACACACAGTGTTGTAAAGTTAGTTTTGAAGAAGGTAAGCACATAGTTTCACAACAGTGTTGTATCATTAGTTTTCATGAAGTTAAGCACGTAGTTTCTCATATAGTGTTATAGAGTTGGATTTCATGAAGTTAAGCACATAGTTTCACACACAGTGTTGTAACGTTAGTTTTAAAGAAGTTAACATGTAGTTTCTTATACAGTGTTATATGGTAGGTTCTCATGTAGTTAAGCACATAGTTTCACATTCAATGTTGTATCATTAGTTTTCATGAAGTTAAGTACGTAGTTTCTCATATAGTGTTAAATAGTTGGATTTCATGAAGTTAAGCACATAGTTTCACACACAGTGTTGTAACGTTAGTTTTGGAGAAGTTCAGCACGCAGTTTCTTATAAACTGTTATATGGTAGGTTCTCATATAGTTAAGCACATAGTTTCACACACAGTGTTGTATCGTTTGTTGAAGAAGTTAAGCACATAGTTTCACACACAGTGTTGTATCGTTAGCTTTCATGAAGTTAAGTACGTTGTTTCTCATATAGTGTTATATAGTTGGATTTCATGAATTTAAGGACATAGTTTCACACACAGTGTTGTATCGTTAGCTTTCATGAAGTTTCGTACGTAGTTTCTCATATAGTGTTATATAGTTGGATTTCATGAAGTTAAGCACATAGTTTCCCAACAGTGTTGTATCTTTAGTTTTCATGAAGTTAAGTACGTAGTTTCTCATACAGTGTTATATATTTGGATTTCATGAGGTTAAGCACATAGTTTGCCAACAGTGTTGTATCATTAGTTTTCATGAAGTTAAGTACGTAGTTTCTTATATAGTGTTATATAGTTAGATTTCATGAAGTTAAGCACATAGTTTCCCAACAGTGTTGTATCATTAGTTTTCATGAAGTTAAGTACGTAGTTTCTCATATAGTGTTAAATAGTTGGATTTCATGAAGTTAAGCACATAGTTCCACACACAGTGTTGTATCGTTAGTTTTGAAGAAGTTAAACAAGTAGTTTCACACACAGTGTGGTAACGTTACTTTTGAAGAAGTTAAGCACGTAGTTTCTTATACAGTGTTATTTGGTTAGTTCTCATGTATTTAAGCACATACTTACACATACAGTGTTGCATCGTTAGTTTTGAGGAAGTTAAGCACATAGTTTCACAACAGTGTTGTATCATTAGTTTTCATGAAGTTAAGTTCGTAGTTTCTCATATAGTGTTTCATAGTTGGATTTCATGAAGTTAAGCAAATAGTTTCACACACAGTGTTGTAATGTTAGTTTTGAAGAAGTTAAGCATGTAGTTTCACACACATTCACTGTTGTGTCATTAGTTTTCATGAAGTTAAGTACATAGTTTCTCATATAGTGTTATATAGTTAGATTTCATGAATTTAAGCACATAGTTTCGCACACAGTGGTGTATCGTTAGTTTTCATGACGTTAAGTACGTAGTTTCACATATAGTGTTATATAGTTGGATTTCATGAAGTTAAGCACATAGTTTCACACACAGTGTTGTATGGTTACTTTTGAAGAAGTTAAGATTGTAGTTTCACACACAGTGTTGTAACGTTAGTTTTGGAGAAGTTCAGCACGTAGTTTCTTATACAGTGTTATATGGTAGGTTCCAAATAGTTAAGCACATAGTTTCACACACAGTGTTGTATCGTTAGTTTTGAAGAAGTTAAGCACATAGTTTCACACACAGTGTTGTATCGTTAGTTTTCTTGAAGTTAAGTATGTTGTTTCTCATGTAGTGTTATATAGTTGGATTTCATGAATTTAAGGACATATTTTCACACACAGTGTTGTATCGTTATTTTTGAAGAAGTTAAGTATGTAGTTTCACACACAGTGTTGTATCGTTAGTTTTGAAGAAGTTAAGCACGTAGTTTCTAACACAGTGTTATATGGTAAGTTCTCATGTAGTTAAGCACATAGTTTCCAAACAGTGTTGTATCATTAGTTTTCATGAAGTTACGTACGTAGTTACACATTTAGTGTTATATCATTGGATTTTTTGAAGTTAAGCACACAGTTTCACACAGTGTTGTATCTTTAGTTTTGAAGAAGTTAAGCATGTAGTTTCACACACAGTGTTGTAACGTTAGTTTTGAAGAAGTTAACCTGTAGTTTCTTATACAGTGTTATATGGTAGGTTCTCATTTAGTTTAAGCACATAGTTTCACATACACTGTTGTATCATTAGTTTTCATGAAGTTAAGTACGTAGTTTCTCATCTAGTGTTATATAGTTAGATTTCATGAAGTTAAGCACATAGTTTCACAACAGTGTTGTATCATTAGTTTTCATGAAGTTAAGTACCTAGTTTCTCATATAGTTTTATATAGTTGGATTTCATGAAGTTAAGCACATAGTTTCACACACAGTGTTGTATGGTTAGTTTTGAAGAAGTTAAGAATGTAGTTTCACACACAGTGTTGTAACGTTAGTTTTGGAGAAGTTCAGCACATAGTTTCTTATATAGTGTTATATGGTAGGTTCTCATATAGTTAAGCACATAGTTTCACACACAGTGTTGTATCGTTAGTTTTGAAGAAGATAAGCACATATTTTCACACACAGTGTTGTATCGTTAGTTTTCATAAAGTTAAGTAAGTTGTTTCTCATGTAGTGTTATATAGTTGGTTTTCATGAACTTAAGATCACAGTTTCACACACAGTGTTGTATCGTTAGTTTCTAGGAAGATAAGCATGTAGTTTCACACACAGTGTTGTATCGTTAGTTTTGAAGAAGTTAAGCACGTAGTTTCTAACACAGTGTTATATGGTAAGTTCTCATGGAGTTAAGCACATAGTTTCCAAACAGTATTGCATCATTAGTTTTCATGAAGTTACGTACGTAGTTTCTCATTTAGTGTTACATAGTTGGATTTCTTGAAGTTAAGCACACAGTTTCACACACAGTGTTGTATCGTTAGTTTTGAAGAAGTGAAGCATGTAGTTTCACACACAGTGTTGTAACGTTAGTTTTGAAGAAGTTAACCGGTAGTTTCTTATACAGTGTTATATGGTAGGTTCTCATGTAGTTTAAGCACATAGTTTCACATATACTGTTGTATCATTAGTTTTCATGAAGTTAAATATGTAGTTTCTCATATAGTGTTATATAGTTAAATTTCATGAAGTTAAGCACAGAGTTTCACACACAGTGTTGTATCGTTAGTTTTCATGAAGTTAAGTACGTAGTTTCACATATAATGTTATATAGTTGGATTTCATCAAGTTAAGCACATAGTTTCACACACAGTGTTGTATGGTTCATTTTGAAAAAGTTAAGCACATAGTTTCACACACAGTGTTGTATCGTTAGTTTTGACGAAGTTAAGCACATATTTTCACAACAGGATTATATCATTAGTTTTCATGAAGTTAAGTACGTAGTTTCTCATTTAGTGTTATATAGTTGGATTTCATGAAGTTAAGAACATAGTTTCACACACAGTGTTGTATCGTTAGTTTTGAAGAAGTTAAGCATGCAGTTTCACACACAGTGTTGTAAAGTTAGTTTTAAAGAAGTTAACACGTAGTTTCTTATACAGTGTTATATGGTAGGTTCTCATGTAGTTAAGCACATAGTTTCACATTCACTGTTGAGTCATTAGTTTTCATGAAGTTAAGTACGTAGTTTCTCATATAGTGTTATATAGTTAGATTTCATGAATTTAAGCACATAGTTTCGAATACAGTGTTGTATCGTTAGTTTTCATGACGTTAAGTACGTAGTTTCACATATAGTGTTATATACTTGGATTTCAAGAATTTAAGCACATAGTTTCACACACAGTGTTGTATGGTTTATTTTGAAGAAGTTAAGAATGTAGTTTCACACACAGTGTTGTAACGTTAGTTTTGGAGAAGTTCAGCACGTAGTTTCTTATACAGTGTTATATGGTAGGTTCTCATATAGTTAAGCACATAGTTTCACACACAGTGTTGTATCGTTAGTTTTGAAGAAGTTAAGCACATAGTTTCACACACAGTGTTGTATCGTTAGTTTTCATGAAGTTAAGTATGTTGTTTCTCATATAGTGTTATATAGTTGGATTTCATGAATTTAAGGACATAGTTTCACACACATTGTTGTGTCGTTATTTTTGAAGAAGTTAAGTATGTAGTTTCACACACAGTGTTGTAACGTTAGTTTTGAAGAAGTTAAGCACGTAGTTTCTAACACAGTGTTATATGGTAAGTTCTCATGTAGTTAAGCACATAGTTTCCAAACAGTGTTGTGTTATTAGTTTTCATGAAGTTACATATGTAGTTTCTCATTTAGTGTTATATAGTTGGATTTCTTGAAGTTAAGCACACAGTTTCACACTCAGTTTTGTATCGTTAGTTTTGAAGAAGTTAAGAGTGTAGTTTCATACACAGTGTTGTAACGTTAGTTTTGAAGAAGTTAACCTGTAGTTTCTTATACAGTGTTATATGGGAGGTTCTCATGTAGTTTAAGCACATAGTTTCACATACACTGTTGTATCATTAGTTTTCAAGAAGTTAATTACGTAGATTCTCATATAGTGTTATATAGTTAGATTTCATGAAGTTAAGCACATAGTTTCACAACAGTGTTGTATCATTAGTTTTCATGAAGTTAAGTACGTAGTTTCTCATATAGTTTTATATAGTTGGATTTCATGAAGTTGAGCACATAGTTTCACACACAGTGTTGTATCGTTAGTTTTGAAGAAGTTAAGCATGTAGTTTCACACACAGTGTTGTAACGTTAGTTTTGGTGTTGTTAAGCACGTAGATTCTTATTCAGTGTTATATGGTAGTTTCTCATACAGGTAAGCACATAGTTTCAAACACAGTGTTGTAACGTTAGTTTTGAAGAAGTTAAGCATGTAGTTTCTAACACAGTGTTATATGGTAAGTTCTCATGTAGTTAATAACATAGTTTCAAAAGAGTGTTTTTCATGAAGTTTCGTACGTATTTTCTCATATAGTGTTATATAGTTGGATTTCATGAAGTTAAGCACATAGTTTCCCAACAGTGTTGTATCATTAGTTTTCATGAAGTTAAGTACGTAGTTTCTCATATAGTGTTTTATAGTTAGATTTCATGAATTTAAGCACATAGTTTCCCAACAGTGTTGTATCATTAGTTTTCATGAAGTTATGTACGTAGTTTCTCATATAGTGTTATATAGTTAGATTTCATGAAGTTAAGCACATAGTTTCACACACAGTGTTGTATCATTTGTTTTGAAGAATTTAAGCACTTAGTTTCACATACTGTGTTGTGTCGTTAGTTTTCATGAAGTTAAGCACGTAATTTCTAATACAGTGTTATACGGTAAGCTCTCATGAAGTTGAGCACATAGTTTCACACACAGTGTTGTATCGTTAGTTTTGAAGAAGTTAAGCATGCAGTTTCACACACACTGTTGTAATGTTACTTTTGAAGAAGTTAAGCACGTAGTTTCTTATACAGTTTTATATGGTAGGTTCTCATGTAGTTAAGCACATAGTTTCACATACAGTGTTTTATCATTAGTTTCATGAAGTTACGTATGTAGTTTCTCATATAGTGTTATATAGTTAGATTTCATGAAGTTAAGCACGAAGTTTCGCAGACTGTGTTGTATCGTTAGTTTTCATGAAGTTAAGTTTGTAGTTTCACATATAGTGTTATATAGATGGATTTCATGAAGTTAAGCACATAGTTTCACACACAGTGTTATATTGTTAGTTTTGAAGAATGTAAGCACTTAGTTTCATATACTGTGTTGTGTCGTTAGTTTTCATGAAGTTAAGCACGTATTTTCTAATACAGTGTTATATGGTAAGTTCTCATGAAGTTCAGCACATAGTTTCACACACAGTGTTGTATCGTTAGTTTTGAAGAAGTTAAGCATGTAGTTTCACACATAATGTTGTAACTTTAGTTTTGAAGATGTTCAGCACGTAGTTTCGTATACAGTGTTATATGGTAGGTTCTCATGTAGTTAAGCACATAATTTCACATACAGTGTTGTATCGTTAGTTGTGAAGAAGTTAAGCACTTAGTTTCACATACTGTACTGTGTCGTTAGTTTTCATGACGTTAAGCACGTAGTTTCTAGTACAGTGTTATATGGTTATTTCTCATGAATTTGAGCCCATAGTTTCACACACAGTGTTGTAAAGTTAGTTTTGAAGAAGTTATCACGTAGTTTATTATACAGTGTTATATGGTAGGTTCTCATGTACTTAAGCACATAGTTTCACATACAGTTTTGTATCATTATTTTTGAATAAGTTAAGCCCTTAGTTTCACATACTGTGCTGTGTCGTTAGGTTTCATGACGTTAAGCACGTGGTTTCTAGTACAGTGTTATATGGTTAGTTCTAATGAAGTTGAGCACATAGTTTCACACACAGTGTTGTATCGTTAGTTTTGAAGAAGTTAAGCATGTAGTTTCAAACACAGTGTTGTAAAGTTAGTTTTGAAGAAGTTAAACCCGTAGTTTCTAACACAGTGTTATATGGTAAGTTCTCCTGTAATTAAGCACATAATTTCACATACTGTTGTATCATTAGTTTTCATGAGGTTAAGTACGTAGTTTCTCAAATAGTGTTATATAGTTAGATTTCAAGAAGTTAAGCACATAGTTTCGCACACAGTGTTGTATCGTTAGTTTCGAGCAAGATAAGAAAGTAGTTTCTAATACAGTGTTATATAGTTAGATTTCATGAAGTTAAGCACATAGTTTCACACACAGAGTTGTATCGTTAGTATTGAAGAAGTTAAGCACATAATTTCTTATATATTGATATATGTAGTTTCTCATTAGTTAAGCACATAGTTTCACATACAGTGTTGTATCATTAGTTTTCAAGAAGTTAAGTATGTAGTTTCTCATATAGTGTTATATAGTTAGATTTCATGAAGTTAAGCACGAATTTTCGCACTTGGTTGTATCGTTAGTTTTCATGAAGTTAAGTACGTAGTTTCACATATAGTTTTATATAGTTGGATTTCATGAAGTTAAGAACATAGTTTCACACACAGTGTTATATTGTTAGTTTTGAAGAAGTTAAGCACTTAGTTCCACATACTGTGCTGTGTCGTTAGTTTTCATGACGTTAAGCACGTAGTTTCTAGTACAGTGTAATATTATTAGTTCTCATGAAGTTGAGCACATAGTTTCATACACAGTGTTGTATTGTTAGTTTTGAAGAAGTTAAGCATGTAGTTCCACACACAGTGTTGTAAAGGTAGTTTTGAAGAAGTTACGCACGTAGTTTCTAACACAGAGTTATGTGGTAAGTTCTCATGTAGTTAAGCACATAGTTTCACATACACTGTTGTATCATTAAATTTCATGAAATTAAGTGCGTAGTTTCTCATATAGTATTATATAGTTAGATTTCATGAATTTAAGCACATACTTTCCCACACAGTGTTGTATCTTTATTTTCGAGGAAGATAAGCAAGTAGTTTCTAATACAGTGTTATATACATAGATTTCATGAATTTAAGCACATAGTTTCACACACAGTGTTGTATCGTTAGTTTTGAAGAAGTTAAGCACTTAGTTTCACATTCTGTGTTGTGTCGTTAGTTTTCATGAAGTTAAGCACGTAGTTTGTAATACAGTGTTATATGGTAAGTTCCCATGAAGTTGAGCACATAGTTTCACACACAGTGTTGTATCATTAGTTTTGAAGAACTTAAGCATGTAGTTTCACACACAGTGTTGTAAGGTTAGTTTTGAAGAAGTTAACTACGTTGTTTCTTACACAGTGTTATATGTTAGGTTCCCATGGAGTTAAGCACATAGTTTAACATACAGTGTTGTTTCATTAGTTTTCATGAAGTTAAGTACGTAGATTCTCATATAGTGTTATATAGTTGGATTTCATGAAATTAAGCACATAGTTTCACACACAGTGTTGTAACGTTAGTTTTGAAGAAGTTAAGCACGTAGTTTCACAGACAGAGTTGTAAGGTTAGTTTTGAAGAAGTTAAGCACGTAGTTTCTTATACAGTGTTATATGGTAGGTTCTCGTGTTGTTAAGCACATAGTTTCACATACAGTGTTGTATAGTTAGTTTTGAAGAAGGTAAGCACATAGTTTCACACACAGTGTTGTATCGTTAGTTTTCAAGAAGTTAAGAACGTAGTTTCTCATATAGTGTTATATAGTTGGATTTCATGAAGTTAAGCACATCGTTTCACACACAGTGTTGAATTGTTAGATTTGAAGAAGTTAAGCATGTAGTTTCACACACAGTGTTGTAAATTTAGTATTGAAGAGGTTAAGCATTTAGTTTATTATACAGTGTTACATGGTAGGTTCTCGTGTAGTGAAGCACATAGTTTCACATACAGTGTTGTATCGTTAGTTTTGAAGAAGTTAAGCACTTAGGTTCACATACTGTGTTGTGTCATTATTTTTCATGAAGTTAAGCACGTAGTGTCTAATACAGTGTTACATGGTAAGTTCTCATGAAGTTGAGCCCATAGTTTCACGCACAGTGGTGTATCGTTAGTATTGAAGAAGTTATGTATGTAGTTTCTCACACAGTGTTGTATTGTTAATTTTGAAGAAGTTAAGCACTTAGTTTCACATACTGTGTTGTGTCGTTAGTTTTCATGACGTTAAGCACGTAGTTTATAATACAGTGTTATATGGTACATTCTCATGAAGTTGAGCACATAGTTTCACACTCGGTGTTGTATTGTTAGTTATGAAGAAGTTAAGCACTTAGTTTCACATACTGTGCTGTGTCGTTAGTTTTCATGATATTAAGCACGTAGTTTCTAGTACAGTTTTATATGGTTAGTTCTCGTGAAGTTGAGAACGTAGTTTCACACACAGTGTTGTAAAGTCAATTTTGAAGAAGTTAAGCACGTAGTTTCTTATACAGTGTTATATGGTATGTTCTCGTGTAGTTAAGCACATAGTTTCACGTACGTGGTGGATCGTCACTTTTGAAGAAGTTAAGCACATAGTTTCAAATACTGTGCTATTTCGTTAGTTTTCATGACGTTAATCACTTAGTTTCTAGTACAGTGTTATATGGTTAGTTCTCATGAAGTTAAGCACATCGTTTCACACACAGTGTTGTATAGTTAGTTTTGAAGAACTTAAGCATGTATTTTCACACACAGTGTTGAAACGTAAGTTTTGAAGAAGTTAATACGTAGTTTCTTATTCAGTGTTATATGGTAGGTTCTCATGTAGTTAAGCACATAGTTTCACATAAACTGTTCTATCATTATTTTTCATGAAGTTAAGTACGTAGTTTCTCAGTTCGTGTTATACAGTTAGATTTCATGAAGTTAGGCACGAAGTTGCGCACACTGTGTTGTATCGTTAGTTTTCATGAAGTTAAGTAAGTAGTTTCACATATAGTGTATATAGTTGGATTTCTTGAAATTAAGCACATAGTTTCACCCACAGTGTTATATTGTTAGTTTTGAAGAAGTTAAGCACTTACTTTCACATACTGTGTTGTGTCATTAGTTTTCATGAAGTTAAGCACGTATTTTCTAATACAGTGTTATATGGTAAGTTCTCATGAAGTCATCACATAATTTCACACACAGTGTTGTATCGTTAGTTTTGAAGAAATTACGCACATAGTTTCACACACAGTGTTGTATCGTTAGTTTTCATAAAGTACATAGTTTCTCATATAGTTTTATATTGTTGGATTTCATGAAGTTAAGCACATAGTTTCACACACAGTGTTGTACAGTTAGTTTTGAAGAAGTTAATCATTTTGTTTCACACACAGTGTTGTAACGTTAGTTTTGAAGAAGTTAAGCATGTAGTTTCTTATACAGTGTTATATGGTATGTTCTCATGTAGTTAAGCACATAGTTTCACATACAGTGTTGCTTATTAGTTTTGAAGAAGTTAAGCACATAGTTTCACACACAGTGTTGTATCATTAGTTTTCATGAAGTTAAGTCGTAGTTTCTCATATAGTGTTATATAGTTGGATTTCAAGAAGTTAAGAACGAAGTTTCGCAGACTGTTATATTGTTAGTTTGGAAGAACTTAAGCACCTAATTTCTAACGATACAACACAGTCTGAGAACCTACGTGCTTAACATCTTCAAAACTATCAATATAACATGGTGTCAAACAAACGATACAACCAAGTCTACAATTGTGTTGTTTCGTTAGTTTTCATGAAGTTTCTAATACAGTGTTATATGGTAAGTTCTCATGAAGTTGAGCACATAGTTTCACAAACAGTGTTGTATCGTTAGTTTTGAAGAACTTAAGCATGTAGTTTCAAACACAGTGTTGTAAAGTTAGTTTTGAAGAAGTTAGGCATGTAGTTTCACACACAGTGTTGTGACTTTACTTTTGAAGAAGTTAAGCACGTTGTTTCTTATACAGTGTTATATGGTAGGTTCTCATGTAGGTAAGCACATAGTTTCACATACAGTTTTGTATCATTAGTTTTCTGAAGTTAAATACGTAGTTTCTCATATAGAGTTATATAGTTAGTTTTCATGAAGTTAAGCACGTAGTATCTAATACACTGTTATATGGTACGTTCTCATGAAGTTGAGCACATAGTTTCACGCACAGTGGTGTATCGTTAGTTTTGAAGAAGTTAACCACGTACTTTCTTATAAAGTGTTACATGGTAGGTTCTCATGTAGTTAAGCACATAGTTTCACATACAGTGTTGTATCATTAGTTTTCATGAACTTAAATACGTAGTTTCTCATATAGTGTTATATAGTTAGATTTCATGAAGTTAAGCACTTCGTTTCACATGCTGTGTTGTGTTGTTAGTTTTCATGACGTTAAGCACGTAGTTTCTAGTACAGTGTTATATGGCTAGTTCTCATGAAGTTGAGCACATAGTTTTTCACACAGAGTGTTGTATCGTTAGTTTTGAAGAAGTTAAGCACGTAGTCTTATACAGTGTTATATGGAAGGTTCTTATGTAGTTAAGCACATAGTTTCATATACACTGTTGTATCATTAGTTTCATGACGTTAAGTACCTAGTTTCTCATATAGTGTTAATAGTTAGATTTCATGAAGTTAAGCACGTAGCTTCGCAGACTGTGTTGTATCGTAAGTTTTCATGGAGTTAAGTACGTAGTTTCTCATATAGTGTTATATAATTAGATTTCATAAAGTTAAGCACAAAGTTTCACAAACAGTGTTGTATCATTAGTTTTCATGAAGTTAAATACGTATTTCTCATATAGTGTTATATAGTTAGATTTCATGAAGTTAAGCACGAAGTTTCGCAGACTGTGTTGTATCGTTAGTTTTCGTGAAGTTAAGTACGTAGTTTCACATATAGTGTTATATATTTGCATTTCATGAAGTTAAGCACATAGTTTCACAGACCGTGTTGTATTGTTAGTTTTGAAGAAGTTAAGCACTTATTTTCACATACTGTGTTTTGTCGTTAGTTTTCAGGAAGGTAAGCACATAGTTTCTAATACAGTGTTATATGGTACGTTCTCATGAAGTTGAGCACATAGAATCACACACGGTGTTGTATTGTTAGTCTTGAAGAAGTTAAGCACTTAGTTTCACATACTGTGTTGTGTCGTTAGTTGTCATGACGTTAAGCACGTAGTTTCTAGTACAGTGTTATATGGTTAGTTCTCATGAAGTTGAGCACATAGTTTCACACACAGTGTTTTTTCGTTAGTTTTGAAGAAGGGAAGCATGTAGTTTCACACACAGTGTTGTAACGTTAGTTTTGAAGAAGTTCAGCATGTAGGTTCTTATACAGTGTTATATCGTAGGTTCTTATGTAGTTAAGCATATAGTTTCATATACACTGTTGTATTATTAGTTTTCATGAAGTCAAATACGTAGTTTCTCATATAGTGTTATATAGTTAGATTTCATGAGTTATGCACGTAGTTTCCCAGACTGTGTTGTATCGTAAGCTTTCATGAAGTACGTAGTTTCTCATATAGTGTTACTATTACTTTTGAAGAAGTTAAGCACGTAGTTTATTATACAGTGTTATATGGTACGTTCTCATGAAGTTGAGCACATAGTTTCATACACGGTGTTGTATTGTTAGTTTAGCAGAAGTTAAGCACGCTGTTTCTAAAACAGAGTTATATGGTAAGTTCTCATGGAGTTAAGCACATATTTTCACATACACTCTTGTATCATTAGTCTTCATGAAGTTAAGTACGTTGTTTCTCATATAGTGTTATACAGTTAGATTTCATGAAGTTAAGCTCATAATTTCGCACACAGTGTTGTATCGTTAGTTTCGAGAAAGATAAGCAAATAATTTCTAATACAG
>NW_024431759.1:0-3809 GCF_017639785.1 Mesocricetus auratus
TGAACTTCCCTTGTATCACTGCTTTCAATGTGTCCCATAAGTTTGGGTATATTGTGTTGTCATTCTCATTGAATTCTAGAAGTCTTTAATTTCTTTATTTCTTCATTGACTCAGGGATGGTCAATTGTGCATTATTCAACTTCCACGATTTTGTAGGGTTTCTGCATTGTGTGTTGTTGTTGAATTTTAATTTTAACAAATGGTGGTCTGATAAGGTGCATGGAGTTATTCCAATTGTTTTGTACCTGTTGAGGTTTGATATGTTGCCAAGTAAGTGGTCGATATTTGACAATCTTCCATGTGGCGCTGAGAAGAAGGTATATTCTTTTTTATTTGGGTGGAATGTTCTATAGATGTCTGTTAATCCCAATTGGGTCATAACTTCTATTAGTTCCTTTACTTCTTTGTTGCGTTTCTGTCTGGTAGTCCTGTCTAGAGGTGAGAGTGGGGTATTGAATCTCCCACTATATGTGTGATTTGAGTTTCAGTAATACTTATTTTATGAATGTTCAAAATTGAGACTTCATCTTGGTGGATTTATCCTGTGATGAGCATGAAGTGCCCTCCTTCATCTCTTTTGATTGATTTCATTTTGAAATCTAATTTGTTAGATATTAGGATTGCTACCCCATCTTGTTTCTTGGGTCCATTTGATTGGAAAATCTTTACCCAACCCTTAACTCTGAGATAATGTATGTCTTTGAGGCTGAGGTGTGTTTCTTGCATGCAGCAGAAGAATGTGTTCTGTCTTCTAATCCTGTTTGTTAGCCTGTGTCTCTTCATGGGTGAATTAAGACCATTAATACTGAGGGATATTAATGACCATTGATTGCTCATTCATATTTGGTTTGGAACAGTTGATGGTGGTGGAATTGTATGTGGATTTCCACCTCTTTTCATTTGGCTGTCGATAATGTGGGATTATCTATTGCCTATGTTTTTCTGGTTGTAGTTAATTACCTTGGGTTGGGGTTTTCCTTCCATAACTTTCTGTAGGGCTGTGTTAGTGGATACGTATTATTTAAATCTGGTTTTCTCATGGAATATCTTGTTTTCTCCATCTATAGTGATTGAAAGGTTTGCTGGGTATAGCAGTCTGGGCTGGTATCCATGGTCTCTTAGTGTTGGTAAAATATCTATCCAGGATCTTCTGACTTAAGAGTTTCTGTGAAGAAGTCAGGTGTGATTCTGATAGGTCTGCCTTTGTATGTTACTTGGCCTTTTTCCTTTGCTGCTCTTAATATTCTTTCTTTATTCTGTATGTTCAGGGTTTTTACTATTATGTGGTGAGGGGATTTCCTTTTGTGGTCTACTCTATTTGGTGTTCTGTAGGTTTCTTGTACTTTCATTGCCATGTCTTTCTTTAAGTTGGGAAAGTTTTCTTCGATGATTTTGTTAAATATGTTTTCTGCTTCTTTGAGGTGTATTTCTTCACCTTCTTCTATACCTATTATTCTAAGGTTTGGTATTTTCACGGTGTCCCATATTTCCTGGATATCTTGTGTTACATTTGTTGGACTTAAGATTTTCTTTGGTCAATGAATCTATTTCCCCTAGTGTATCTTCAACAGCTGAGATTCTGTCTTCCATCTCTTGTATTCTGTTGGTTATACTTGTATCTGTAGTACCTGACCATTTGCCAAGCTTTTCTATTTCCTTCAGACTGTGTGTGGTTTTTTTTTTGTCTCTATTTCAGCTTTCAACACTTGTGCTTTTTGAATTGTTTCTTGTAATTTTTGCATTGTATTTTCCTCTCTTTCTTGCATTTGTTGAAGTTTTTGGTTTGTCTTTTCTCCCATTTCTTGCATTTTTTGCATATTTTGGATTTTTTCCCTCCATTTCTTGCATTTCTTGTATTTTTTTTTGGTTTGTTTTTTCTTCCATGTCTTTAAAGGGTTTTTCTCATATCTTCTTTGAGGGCCTCTATCATTTTCATGAAGTTGCTTTTAAGGTCTGTCTCATCTGCTTCTTCCGCAATGGGCTGTTCAGGTCTTCCGGGTGTAGATTCTCTAGTGTCTGGTGGTGTCATATTGGTTTTTCTGTTGGTGGGTGTGTTTTTGTATTGTCTCCTTCTCATCATTTGTTTGTGTGGGTGCAGAAGGAGTCTCTTTCTACCCTAGTGGGTATGTGACCCTTTTCCTGTGTTTGGGAGCAGGTCCAATATCCTGGTGGCTTTCCTCTTGGGTGGCTGTCCTAGTGTTGGGATCTTAGCAAGTTCTGGGTAGGTTGGACCCTTGCCTTGCCTGTCCCATGCATGCATGGAGACTGGGGCTTAGAATCTGGCAGTCTCTGGGTGGGCTGAAGCCCTTCGGGCTGGGATCTGGGTCCCCTGTGCATAGTCCTCAGGTCTCCAGTGGTTCTGCTCCCAGAACATTTTCTATGTTGTCAATAGTTACTTCCTCATGAATTATAGTCTTGGTTGTCACTATTCCTGAATTAATAAGCATATAAATCTTAGCAATTAATACATGTTAAAATATTCAGCATTTACTGAATTTTAAAATATAACATTTATATATTTCAGAGAGAGAAAATACTTCAATTGTACACCTAAATATATTACCAAGAAATACTTTTTGTTCCCTAATGGTGTTAAGACTGGTTTGTTTGTTTTGGGTTTTTTTTATTTAGTTTAGTTTTGTTTTGTTTTAGATAGGGTTTCTCTGTATTGTTTTGGAGCCTGTCCTGGAACTCGATCTGTAGACCAGACTAAAATTTTCCAAATATTTAGGGCCCTTATACATTCAAGCATGTAAAATTGGAGAAATTAGGAATAAGTAAACTGAGGAATACTGGTGATTTAGATTTTTTCTTAATGAAGCTTTTTTTCAACCTTAAGAAGTTAACAGTTTACATCCTCTTCATGAAAAGTTTGGTCTGTCATTTTAAATGAAAATGATATGTAAAAACTTATGTGCCCACCACATTAATCAATGACAGGCCGTTGGAACAGCAAGCCTACATCTGTGGGTGAAGTCACATCACCCACTGAAATCAACCATTGTTTGTCCCCCAACCAGAGGAAAAGACATCTCTGCTTCTGTCTTTTAGAATGGGAGCCTAGCCTTTATGGTGGAGATGCCTCAGCATCCCAGTCTTGGCTATTTCAGAATCCAGCCTGTCTCTTCTCTCTGGGTTCTCTCACATGTTATGTACCTTGGTTCTAAGTTAGCTGCACATCCCACCTGCTTCCAGATGCTTCCTTTCAACCATAATCAGAGCCAAGTCTGGTATTTCAAAAGAAACAAACCAAAACTCATGGTTACCCTGTCTTCCAGGTCCTCCCTCTCTCTTAGCTTTTGGTAGAGCCCTCTGCACTGACTGTTTCTCATTCAACAGAGATGCACGTGTCCCTAACCCTCTGCTTGATGGCTTCTTCCACAGCTTTTCCTACTAAACTATTCTTCCTAGAAATTGAGTGTGTGTTTTCTAAATTTTGCAAATGGTGTTTCCGATTACCATCTCCTACACAATTTCTTTTCTTAGGTTTTACCATATCCCAGTCTGACTTTTCTGTGTATAATTACGTAAGCTATTCTATTTGAAAAGTAGTGCCAGCTTAATTTCATCTCCATAATTATATACCAATACTGACTTTCTTGGAGAAATGTTGGAAGTTTTATGTCAGTACCTGTGTGTAAATCCCTCAGGTCATCCTTCAACAACAAGCACTTAAGGAATGATGACTATAAGCACTGCTTGTTTTCTGTTTCTTTGGGAGTCTTGAATCTGTCAACTAATTTTCTCTAAAATGTACGGTTTTCATTTGTTCATAACTTGAGCTCCCATTAGTACTTAATTGTTCGTTA
>NW_024431760.1:0-8555 GCF_017639785.1 Mesocricetus auratus
ATATATCCAAAGTGTCCTCTGCATTAATGGATGTATGCAAAGTCTCCTTGCCGTTACCAGGCATCACTGAGCTTTCTCCTAAATGTATATTCGTGTTGTCTTCAAATATCTTTTCAAAATTCTCAATAATAAGTTGTACAAGAGAAATCTGTTGACAACAAAGGACAAAAATGCCATGCTGTCATCTGATATGTTTAGCAACCACATTTTGTATAGTAGACTTATGTAGGGAACATTGAAATTCAAATTTGTGATCAAAATTGCTGTAATATATATTAGTTGTTTTTCTTTTAAAAGGAAACTGTGGGCATCCAGAAGACCCACCCACACAGGAAAGATATCAGCCCTTCCAGGCCCAAACCCCAAAGATCCCCGTCAGGTGAGGTTGGGTGTGCGGGGATCATTCCCCATCCTCCTCCAGACCCCCATCCCCTCGATCATCTGGGGCTGCTCCTGTCCTCCAGAAGACCCGCCCACACAGAAGAGACATCAGCACTTCCAGGCCCCAATCTCCAGAGATCCCAGCTAGGTGAGCTTGGATCTCCGGGGGGACACTCCCCATCCCCTGCCCTACCCCATCCCCTCGATTTTCCGGGGCTGCTCCTGGCATCCAGAAGACCTGCCCACACAGGAAAGTCATCAGCCCTTCCAAGCCCCAAATTCTGGTGATCCCAGTCAGACAGGTGAGCTTGGGTCTGTGGGGGGACACACCCCATCCTCCACCCAACCCCCATCCCCGATCTTCTGGGCCGCTCCTGGCATCCACAAGACCTGCCCACATAGGAAAGACATCAGCCTTTCCAGGCCCCAAACTCCAATGATCACAGTCAGGTGAGATTGGGTCTCGGGGGGACACTCCACATCCTCTGTCCGACACCCATCTCCTTGATCTTCTGAGGCCACTCCTGGCATCCAGAAGACCAGCCCACCCAGGAAAGACATCAGCCCTTCCAGGCCCCAAACTCTGGCTATCCTTGCTTCAGCTTCAGGAAGGAAGGACACCAGTGCAGACAGAAAGACCCAACCAGAACCCACTGGAAGAAGAAATGGGAATAAGACAGAATAAGAGCTCACTCAGCAATCAAAAGACCAACATGAGTCCACCAGAATCTCGGGAACCAATGCCAACAGGACCTGAAAAGCACTACATAGAAGAAGCAGAGGAGACAGATCTTAAAATCATTTTATGAAGGTGATAGAGACCCCCAAGGAAGAAACGATGAAATCCCTTAAAGAAATAGAGGAAAAACCAAACAAAAAATCCATGAAATGAGGGAAAAATTCAAGAAATAAACAAATCTCTCGAAGAATCTAAAGAGTAACAAGAAAAAACAACCAAACAAATGAAGGAAACAACTCAAACAGTTGAAGGATTGAAAACTGAAATAGAAACAATAAAGAAAACAGTACGAGGTGATGCTGGAAATGGAAAAGCTGGGTAAAAGATCAGGAACTACAGATGCCAGTAGAATACAAGAGATAGAAGAGAGAATCTTAGGGGTTGAAGACTAATTAGAGGATATACAGTCGTCAACCAAAGAAAATCTCAAAGCCAACAAATCCCTAACACAAAACATCCAAGAAATATGGGACACCGTGAAGAAGCCAAACCTGAGAATAATAGGTATAGAAGAAGGCGAAGAGGTCAAGATATAATGCCATGGGGGTAGGAAGCCCGGAACCATTCTCCATTTATGTTTCCACAGAACATAAAAAGCTGAGGATTCCTTCCAGGCTTCTGTGGTTTGACGAACCAAGACCCCCGGAAGCAGTGGACCAGATGTTCCAACAATTGAGACAGCTAAGATGATGGAGCTTTACAGACCCCGAAAATACGGACTTATACAGGTTTCTGAGCTTTGTCATGATCCCCATGGTATGAACAGCACCCCCTTTCAGCATGAAGTAGTTTGGAATGAGCAATGTCCTAATTCCCATCTTGTTTATAAATCTTTGTTTTCATTTAAATGGGGTTGTTTACAATTGGCTAGTGATCGCAGCCAATCCTTTTTAATGGTAAAAAGGGGAATTATGGTATGGGTATTGTTTTTCATTTATTGATACAAATTCAAGGTCAATTTTGTGATGTGTATATATCTCCTCTTGATTAAGTATTGTGCTTATACTGATCTTTTAAAATGTAATGCATAATTGAATACAGACTATAGAGAGTTACTTATAATAGAATTTATAGTTAGGTAACTTAGGTTTTCTAGCTATACAGAAATATATTTGAGATAGATAAACAGTCTTCAAACCTCTCAAAGACCTTCAGAAAATGGCATTTAAAATGGTTTAGGGTTTTTCTTGACAATGAGAAATGTCTGCTCCTGGCAGCACCAATTACGTCTGAGAGGAAGATGGGCATCGAAGAAACTTGTTATGGAGTTTGCTTTCAATATGGCAAGATTAGCCATTTGGGCAAGAAACTGCTCTTGCCTAGACTGTTTGACTGTTGCTGTATAATCTGGACATGCAGGACCCACAGAAAAGTGACTGCTGAACTCAGTCTTACAGGGTTTCTGCTTCATGGAAGAATCTACCAGACTTTCTGCAGGACACAGAAAAATGACTGACAGACTGCCAATGCAGATGGACAGCTTGAAATTTCCTGCTTTGATGAGAAGTGTTCCAGACACATTGTGGCCTATGGGCTGAAGATGGATGCCCCAACTTTACAGAGGAACTTCGGGTGACTGTCCAGACAGTAAGATGTCTCTGTCAATCCTAGTGTTTATATATCATCCTTCTGTGGTCTTTGATAGAGTTGAAGACAGATAGCTATAATTATAGTTTTCCTTAGTTATGATAAAAGATAAGCTACATATAGAACTTTAGACTCACAAGGATGGGATGGATGATATTTTCTTTAAATCTTGCTGAATGTTGATAGACGAAATATTGTAACTGTATTCTTACTTGATAACTGTTCTGTTATATATGATTTGACTATGTTAAAGTTAAGACCTTTCTTTTTGTTTAAACAGAAAAGAGGAGATGTTGGGGAAGTCCTGTTATTTGCCTGTTATTTGTCAATAAACACTGTTGAGCCAATAGGAATCTAGATAGGTGGGACTAGGAGTCCAGGAGAACTCTGGGAAGGAGAAACACAAGGGAGTCAAGATGTAATGCCATGGGGGTAGGAAGCCTGGAACCATTCTCCGGTAAGAGAAATACTTAGATTAACAATTATGGGGTAATTACTTAAGTCAGAGGTAGCCAGTAAGAAAAAAGCAAGGACAACAGCTTCATAATTAAAAAAAAAGAAGAAGGCGAAGAAATACAGCTCAAAGGTACAGAAAACATATTCAACAAAATCATAGAAGAAAACTTCCCTAACCTAAAGAAGGATATGCCTATGAAAATACAAGAATCTTACAGAACACCAAATAGGCTGGATCAGAAAAAGAAGTCACCTCGCCATATAATAATCAAAACATCAAACCTACAGAATAAAGAGAAAATATTAAGAGCAGCTAAAGGAAAAGGCCAAGTAACATATAAAGGCAGACCTATCCGAATTACACCTGACTTCTCAATGGAAACGATGAAAGCCAAAATATCCTGGACAGCTGTCCTACAAACGCTAAGGGAACAAGGATGCCAGCCCAGACTACTACATCCAGCAAAGCTTTCAATTACCATAGATGGAGAAAACAAAATATTCCATGATAAAGCCAGATTTAAAAAATACGTGTCCATGCATCCAGCTCTAGAGAAAGTGCTAGAAGGAAAACCTAGATCCAAGGAAGATTATTACACTCACAAAGACACAGGCAATATATAATCCCACTTTACAAAACACCAAAAGAAAAAGGGAGGAGAACTACACAAAATAACTTCACTACCAATAAATCAATCACAAACAAGAATCATCAATCAATGGTCTTTGATATCCCTCGTTGTCAACGGCCTCAACTTGCCTATAAAAAGACGCAGACTAGCAGAATGGATACGAAGACAGAACCCATCCTTCTGCTGCATACAAGAAACACATCTGAACATCAAAGACAGACAGTATCTCAGAGTAAAGGGTTGGGAAAAGATCTTCCAATCAAACGGACCCAAGAAACAAGCGGGTGTAGCAATCCTAATATCTTACAAACTAGAATTCAAATTAAAATAAATCAAAAGAGATGAAGAAGGACACTTCATATTCATCAAAGGAAAAGTCCATCAAGATGAAGTCTCAATTTTAAACATCTACGCCCCAAATACAAAGGCACCTACATTTGTTAAAGAAACATTATTAAAGCTCAAATAGCACATAAAATCTCACACACTAATAGTAGGAGACTTCAACACTCTACTCACACTGCTAGACAGGACCTCCAGACAGAAACTTAACAAAGAAACAAAAGAACTCATAGAAGTTATGACCCAACTGGGTTTAACAGACATCTTCCACCCAAACACAAAGGGATGTACCTTCTTCTCAGCGCCACATGGAACTTTCTCTAAAATTGACCACATAATAGGAAACATAGCAAATCTCCACAGATACAAAAAAATTGGAATAACCCCCTGTGTCTTATCAGACCACCATGCATTAAAATTAGAATTCAACAATAACAAAAATCGCAGAAACCCTACAAACTCATGGAAATTGAACAATCATCAATTGCACCATCCCTGGGTAAAGGAAGAAATGAAAAAAACAACTTAAAGACTTCCTGGAATTCAATGAGAATGAAGACGCAAACCTATGGGACATTTTGAAAGCAGTGCTGAGAGGAAAGTTCATAGCACTAAGTGCCCACATGAAGAAACTGGAGAACAGTCATACTAGAGAATTAATAGCACAGCTGAACGTTCTAGACCAAAAAGAAGGAAACTCACCCAGGATGAGCAGACGCCAGGAAATAATCAAATTGAGGACTGAAATCAATCAAGTAGAAACCAGGAAAACATTGAGAACAATCAAAGAAACATAGAGTTGGTTCTTTGACAAAATCAACAAAATAGACAAACCTCGGTCCAAACTAACCAAAAGACAGAGAGAGAGCATGCTAATTAACAAAATCAGAAATAAAAAAGGGGGCATAACAACGGACTCTGAGGAAATCCAGAGAATCTTCAGGGCATACTTTGAAAATCTGTACTCCACAAAATTTGAAAATTTAAAGGAAATGGACAATTTCCTGGATAGATATCACTTGCCAAAACTAAATCAAGAGCAGATAAACAATCTAAACAGACCTATAACCCTTAATGAAATAGAAGCAGTCATCAAAAGTCTCCCAAACAAAAAAAGCCCAGGCCCAGATGGCTTCAGTGCAAAATTCTACCAGAAATTCAAAGAAGAGTTAATTCCAATACTCCTCAATAGAAGCAGGATGCTCACTGCCAACTTTTACGAGGCTACAATGAACTTGATACCCAAGCTACACAAAGACACAACTAACAAAGAAAACTATAGACCAATTTCCCTCATGAACATTGATGCAAAAATACTCAATAAAATACTCGCAAACCGGATTCAAGAACATATCAGAAAATCATCCACCATGATCAAGTAGGCTTCATCCCAGGAACGCAGAGATGGTTCAACATTAGAAAATCTATCAATGTAATCCAACGAATAAACAAACTGCGAAGGAAGATCCACATGATCATCTCACTAGATGCTGAAAAAGCCTTTGACATATCCAGCAACCCTTCATGATAAAGGTCCTAGAGAGACCAGGGATAACAGGAACATAACTGAATATAATAAAAGCAATGTACAGTAAGCCAACAGTTAACATCAAACTACATGGAGAGAAACTCAATGCAATTCCTCCAAAAAAGGAGCAAGACAAGGCTGTCCACTCTCTCCATATCTCTTCAATATTGTACTTGAAGTTCTAGCTACAGCAATAAGACAAAAAAGGAGATAAAGGTGATACAAATAGGAAAAGAAGAAGTCAAGCTTTCACTATTTGCAGATGATATGATAGTTTACATATGTGACCCGAAAAACTCCGCAAGGGAATTCCTAGAGCTGATAAACACCTTCAGCAAAGTGGCAGGATTCAAGGTAAACTCAAAAAATCAGTAGTCCTATTATATTCAGACAATGAAGTGACTGAGAAAGAGATCAGAGAAACTTCACCCTTTACAATAGCCATAAACAGCATCAAATATCTGGGGATAATGTTAACCAAGAAAGTGAAAGAGCTTTATATCAAGAACTTTGAGTCTTTAAAGGAAGAAATCAAAGAGGATACCAGAAAATGGAAAGATCTCCCATGCTCTTGGATTGGTAGGATCAACATAATAAAAATGGCAATCTTGCCAAAATCAGTCTACAGATTCAATGCAATCCCTATAAAAATTCTGGCACAATTCTTCACAGACCTGGAAAGAACATTAATCAACTATATATTGAAAAACAAAAGGCCCAGGATAGCCAAAACAACCTTATACAATAAAGGAACTTCAGGAGGCATCACCATACCAGACTTCAAGCCCTATTATAGAGCCATAGTCCTGAAAACAGCTTGGTATTGGCACAAAAATAGACAGGTTGACCAAAGGAACCGAATCAAAAACCCTGATTTTAACCCACACACCTAGGAACCCTTGATTTTTGACAAAGAAGCTAAAACTATACAATGGAAAAAAGAAAGCATCGTCAACAAATGGTTCTGGGATAACTGGGCCCTGGTATGCAGAAGACTGCAGATAGATCCAGGTTTATCGCCTTGTACAAAACTTAAGTCCAAATGGATCAAAGATCTCAACATAAATCCAGCCACACTTAAACTTTTAGAAAGAAAGTGGGAGATACTCTTCAATGAGTTGGTACAGGAGACCACTTCCTGAACATAACACCAGTGGCACAGACACTGAGATCAACAATTCACAAATGGGACCTCATGAAACTAAAAGGCTTCTGTAGGGCAAACGACACAGTCAACAAAACAAAAAGTCAGTCCACAGAATGGGAAAAGGTATTCACTGTCCCCACATCTGACAGAGGGCTAATCTCCAATATTTACAAAAAACTTAATAAGCAAGTCTCCAAAACACCAAAGGATCCAATTAAAAGGTGGGGTAGAGAACTAAACAGAGAATTCTCAATAGAGGAGGCTAAAATAGCCAAGAAACACTTAAGAAAGTGCTCAACATGCTTAGCCATCAGGGAAATGCAAATCAACACAACATTGAGAAACCATCTTACTCCTGTCAAAATGGCTAAAATCAAAAACACCAAAGACAATTTATGCTGGAGAGGATGTGGAGAAAGGGGAACACTCCTCCACTGATGGTGGGACTGCCAGCTTGTACATCCACTTTGGAAAGCAGTATAGAGATTCCTCAGGAAAATGGGAATCAATCTACCACAAGACCCAGCAATTCCACTCTTAGGAATATATCCAAAGTAGGCAAATTCATACAACAAGGGCATCTGCTCTACTGTGTTCATAGCAGCATTATTTGTAATAGCCAAAACCAGGAAGCAACCTAGATGCCCCTCAACTGAACAGTGGATAGAGAAAATGTGGTACATTTACACATTGGAGTATTACTCAGCAGAAAAAAACAATGGAATCTTGAAATTTTGAGGTAAATGGATAGCACTGGAAGAAACCATCCTGAGGTAACCCAGTCACGAAAAGACAAACATGGTATGTACTCACTCATATATGGATTTTAGACATGGATCATGAGAGTGTCAGTCTGCACTACCACTGACAGAGAGTCTGGGAAACAGGAAAGAACCTAAAAGATATGCATGGAACCCAAGAGAAGAGAAATGAGGCAAATCCTCTGAACAGATGGGGAACACGACGAGGGGTAGGGCGAGGGGGACCTGGGAAATAGAGAGGGGGAGAAGTGGAAGAGAGAATAGGTCGTGGAGGAACAGGAAGGTTGACTGGGGGGGTAGAATAGGGCGAAGAGGGTAACATAGGTTAGAAGACAGATCAGGTACCATTGTGACCTCTAGTAATCTAAAGGGATGACACCAATTGGCAAGCTAAGCAATACTGTAGAGACTACCTCGTATGCCCATTCCTGATAGTGAACTTGATGTCTACAACCATCCTAGAACCTTCATCCAGTGACTGATGGAAGCAGAGGCAAACACCCACAGTTAAACACTGACTGAACCCAAGGAACCCAGTGACAGAGGGAGAGGAGCGATGAGCAAATTGGCAAAGAATGGGCTGGCAAAACCAGCAGAGGCAGCTGATCTGAACAAGGGAGAGTTCTTGGACCCCAGACTGACAGCTGGGAGGCCAGCATGGGACCGAACCAGACCCCCTGAATGTGAGAGTCAGTGAGGAGGCCTGGGCTACCTATGGGGTCCTGAGCAGTGGATCAGTGTTCCCTTGAATACTAACAGACATCGTGTGTCCATAACACGAAGAGAGTTGCTCTCTCTGCCTGGACACTGAGTGAAATGATAGATTCTAGACATCCCTTATGCGGAAGGAATTGGCAATAGGGTGGGAGGATGGGGAGGATGGTGGAGGGATGCATGAGGGGGGAGGGAGAGGGAAATGGGATTGACATGTAAAACAAGCTATTTAAAATTAAAATTAAAAAATTTGCACACCTTAAAAAAA
>NW_024431761.1:0-3739 GCF_017639785.1 Mesocricetus auratus
CCTCACTGTGGCCTCATGGAACAAGCTAGGTAAAGAACTAGACAGGAAGCATGCAGAAGGAGATCTCTGCTTAGGTACCAAAGCCATTTGGAAGCTAGTTAAAAACTGCTTGGAGGATGAGGCCTGTCACCCTGCTATAATAGAAAGTCAGGGAACCTTAGAGGAAGTTCAGGATAGCATGTCAGAAACTGAACGGAGTGAGAGAATGGGAGCTCGCAAAAGAAAAGACATGTCTAAGAAAAAGGCCCTCCCCAGGAAGTTAAGAAAGGGGGAGAGAAAGAAGGGAGTTATCATTCACCCCTTAACAAATCTAAGAAAAAGAAAAGCCAGAATCTAGTCTATACCCTGCAGTAGAGCTAGAAGCCTTGGAGCTAGATAATTCTGATTCTGACACTCTGGATTCTAGCGAAGAAGGTGGTCTAGAGGAGGAGGTGGCACGGTATGAGGAAAAAGATATCACCCTGATAGACACCGGCCACTGAAAACAAAATGAATGTGAGGCCACCGCCTATAAATCCGGCGGGCTCACGCCTCTCAGCGCTCCGCCATATGAGCTTCGGCTGAATACTGGTACTGACTCCTTTTTACCTTTAGAGGAACGGAGAAAAATACAAATGGCTTTTCCAGTATTCGAGAATGTGGAAGGCGGAAGAGTACATACCCCCGTAGATTACAATCAAATTAAAGAATTGGCCGAATCCGTTCGTAATTATGGGGTCAATGCTAACTTTACCACATTACAGGTGGAAAGGCTTGCTAATTTTGCCATGACTCCCACTGACTGGCAAACGACAGTGAAAGCAGTGCTTCCCAACATGGGACAATACATGGAATGGAAGGCTCTCTGGTATGATGCAGCCCAGGCACAAGCTAGAGTTAATGCCACGGCTGAAGATGAGAATCAGAGGCAGTGGACATTTG
Source organism: Mesocricetus auratus (assembly GCF_017639785.1). Lineage (NCBI taxonomy): Eukaryota > Metazoa > Chordata > Mammalia > Rodentia > Cricetidae > Mesocricetus > Mesocricetus auratus. Next base: position 922 of record NW_024431761.1, read on the forward strand.
AAATGCTGACAGGTCAGGGTCAACATGCCCTTAATCAAACCAACTACATCTGGGGCGTCTATGGTCAGGTGTCGGCCGCCGCTATTAAAGCATGGAAGGCCCTCACAAAAGGGGAGAGTCCAGTGGACACCTTACAAAGATTGTCCAAGGACCCCAAGAGCCATTTTCAGACTTTGTGGCCAGAATGACAGAGGCCGCCAGTCGCATCTTTGGTGATTCAGAACAAGCTATGCCCCTGATTGAGCAACTTGTCTATGAACAAGCAACCCAGGAATGTCGAGCGGCTATCGCCCTCGCAAAAGCAAAGGTTTACAAGATTGGCTCAGAGTGTGCAGGGAGCTGGGGGACCCCTAACCAATGCAGGACTAGCTGCCGCCATTTTACAAACGCACAGGTATAGAGATTTATCTAATCGAAAAGCTTGTTTTAATTGTGGGAGAATGGGGCACCTTAAGAAAGATTGTCAAGCCCCTGAAAGAACAAGAGAATCGAAGCTTTGCTATCGTTGTGGTAAAGGTTATCATAGGGCTAGCGAATGCAGGTCAGTCCGGGATGTAAAAGGGAGGCTTCTGCCCCCTATTGAAGAATCCAAGGTACCCCAATCAAAAAACGGGTCACGGGGCCCATGGTCCCAGGGCCCTCAGAAATATGGGAACCAATTTCAGAAAAGCAATCAAGAGGAAGTAGAGGTTTCCGAGGAACCTCCGGAATGGACTTGCGTGCCGCCTCCGACTTCTTACTCATGCCCCAAATGAATGTTCAACCGGTCCCAGTCCATTCCCTGGACCTTTGCCCCCTGCCACCATTGGGCTTATTCTGGGCCGTGGCTCCTTAACTTTACAGGGACTCATTATATATCCTGGGATTGTTGACCCATATCATAAAGAGGAGATTCAAGTTCTCTGTTCTAGCCCTCGGGGTGTATTTTCTATAAAGCAGGGAGATAGAATTGCACAACTGGTGTTGCTGCCCTCCCTCGGGGATGGAGAAACCTACACTTTACAAAAAAGGGCTATGGGATCTTCTGGAAGTGATTCAGCCTATCTGGCTATACCCCTAAATGAGAGACCTACAATAAAATTGTTAATTAATGGAAAAGAATTTGAAGGGATAATGGATTCGGGAGCAGACAAAAGCATTATTTCACTCCATTGGTGGCCGAAGTCTTGGCCCACTGTTGTTTCATCTCATTCTCTACAAGGTCTTGGATACCAGTCCTCTCCTGCCATCAGTGCCTCAGCCTTAACCTGGCGGGATGCTGAAGGCAAACAGGGATGTTTTACCCCTATGTGTTGCCACTCCCTGTAAATTTATGGGGACGAGATGTGTTACAAGCCATGGGCATGACCCTAACTAATGAATACTCCCCCAGGCATCAGCCATTATGGCAAAGATGGGGTATACAAATGGTAGAGGCTTGGGTAGGCAAGAACAAGGCAGAATAAAACCCATTACACAACACGGAAATCGGGGTAGAAAAGGACTGGGTTTTATTTAGGGGCCGTTGAGGCTTCACGACCCATACCATGGAAAACAGAGGAGCCGTTATGGGTCTCTCAATGGCCTCTATCCTCTGAAAAATTAGAGGCTGTCACAAGATTAGTGCAAGAACAGGAACGGCTGGGGCATCTAGAGCCTTCTACCTCCCCATGGAATACACCAATTTTTGTTATTAAGAAGAAATCTGGGAAGTGGAGATTACTCCACGACCTGCGGGCCATTAACAATCAGATGCATCTTTTTGGCCCTGTTCAAAGAGGCCTTCCTTTGCTTTCTGCACTTCCTCAAGATTGGAAGCTTATTATTATAGATATTAAGGATTGTTTCTTCTCTATTCCACTTTACCCACGGGATAGACTAAGGTTTGCCTTCACTATCCCTTCTCTTAATCATATGGAACCAGACAAGAGATTTCAGTGGAAGGTACTGCCGCAAGGCATGGCCAATAGCCCAACAATATGTCAGCTATATGTGCAGGAGGCTTTGGAGCCAATTAGGAAGCAATTTACATCTTTAATCGTTATCCATTATATGGACGATATTCTTATTTGTCACAAAGAGTTAGATGTTTTACAAAAGGCTTTTCCCATGCTGGTGGCTGAATTAAAACAGTGGGGATTAGAGATTGCCTCAGAAAAGGTTCAAATTGCAGATACAGGCCTCTTTTTGGGCTCAAAGATTACTCCCAAAAATATAGTTCCTCAGAAAATAGAAATTCGCAAAGACCACTTACAAACATTAAATGATTTTCAGAAACTTCTGGGAGATATAAATTGGTTGAGGCCCTTTTTAAAAATTCCATCTGCTGATCTAAAACCCCTCTTCGATCTCCTGGAGGGTGAGCCTCATATCTCCTCACCCAGAAAATTTACCCCTGCCGCCCACCGAGCCTTACAGATGGTGGAAGAGGCCTTACAGGAAGCACAATTACAACGAATTGAGGAGTCACTACCTTTTAATCTGTGTGTTTTTAAGACAGCTCAATTGCCAACTGCAGTCCTGTGGCAACATGGACCATTACTTTGGATTCATCCAAATGCTTCCCCTGCTAAGATTATTGACTGGTACCCTGATGCTGTTGCACAGCTCGCGCTTCGCGGAATAAAAGCAGCTGTTACACATTTTGGCAGGGATCCTGATTCCTTGATTGTGCCTTATACTGCTGCACAAGTTCAGACCTTGGCAGCCACATCTAGTGATTGGGCAGTTTTAGTTACTTCCTTTTCAGGACAAATTGATAATCATTTTCCAAAGCATCCAATTTTACAGTTTGCCCTAAACCAGGCTATAGTGTTTCCACAAGTGACAGCTAAAGACC
>NW_024431762.1:0-3441 GCF_017639785.1 Mesocricetus auratus
TGACTTTGGTGTAAATAGAAGTGTTAGAAAAAATAATATCAGTCTCCCATAAGGCAAGATATATATATATATATATATATATATATATATATATATATATATATACAAAAGAAACCAAAGAAAGCAAATTCTTTCGGCAGAGTGGGTAAGATTTGACCATAGCCAGGCTACAAAACACACATAGGGAAATGCTGTCTTCACACTTTGGTGCCTAAATCATCAGGGATCTTGGTTGGGATTAACAACATAATCTAAGACCCAAGAGTAATTTGGAAAGAGCTGTCTAAGGAGAACCGAGTCAGACAGACGAGGACAAGTGAGGGGTGGAAAAGACCCAGTTTGAACCTGTCTCTCTGAGAGCATTCATTTTAACAGTAGTGTGATTAGTGCAGCCATGAGGATGCTAACTAAATTCGCACAACCTGAGCAGTACTGGATGAACTAATACAGGCTTCTTCAAACAAAAACACAAGAGAATACACAAAATGGTTGTCAAATTTTTTATTCACATTATATTGTGTTTGGGTTAATGAAATGGATGCTCCCAGGAGACAAGAGGAGGACTTCATTCCTCTGGATCTCCAGTTAGAGAAGTTTGAGAAGTCTCCCTCATATGCTGACAGCTGAAATCATGGACCTAGTCCTATGCAGGAGCACCAACTGCTTTGGCCAACTGAGTCAATGGTCCAGTCCCCACACACTGGCTCTGGAGAGAAAAACTGTCTTCCTTCCTCTTCCTCTTCTCTTGGGCATTTTCTTCTTCAACCTGGAGGACACTATTACAGATACCTGCAATTTGATGATCCAAAACTGGAACTTTGCCCACACTCATTTCCTCGGGCAGCTGAACAATGTTAGGTAAACTGACAAGTAGCCTTTGCTTTCTTCCTCCATCCCGTTCGGGTGTATTTTCAAACTCTATCTGTTTTTGTCCCTGGCTTCTGAGGACAAGGTTGGGCTTTCAATGGCTTTCCTCATTTCCCGCAGGATAGAACAGAAGTTGCTGATGGTCCAATTGTAGGTGAATTTCTGGAAACTGACTTCTGTGAAGCCCCAGATATCAGCTGACAGGGCCCCTGACTTATCTGCTTGTGGCAGTTTGACAGTTAACCTGGCTCCAAAATGAATAGGTAGGGCGTTTTTCTCTTCTACCTGGAGGTCCCAATTACAGATAACTGTAACACAAAAAAGTAAAAGACCAGAGACTGATATTGGGGCTCAAGCTTCAATCTGAAGGTCAGGCAAGCAAAGCAGCCAAGCCACTAGCTCTTGCCTCTGCCTCAGGCTCCACGTGCTCTCCCCAAGCATCACACCACTACCTCTCCTCAGCCTAACTGGAGAACATCTTGAGCCTGACTACTGAAAGACACGCCTCTTATCGTTTATACCACTCTATTGCTGGGATGAAGGGCATGAACTCTGTTACTCTTTTAGGCTGGTTCAATCTAGTGTGGCACTGGGTAGACTTGAACACACAGATATCCACCTGCCTTTTTCCCACGAGTTCTCAGAGAAAACGTGTCTGCCTGGCTTCACTGGCTAAGCAGTATGGTTGCTTTGCTCTTTTGATCACCGTTGACTTGAGAAATGGAAACTATGTATCACCGCAGACACATTTTTAGAATTTTGTTTTCTGCTTTCCTCTGTATCCCCAACTCTTTGGGGCTGGAATCTTGGGTCTCACTGAAATTTTCTATCCAGATTTCAATGTTAGATTCAGAGAAGACAGACTGAGCTTCTAGGGATAGCTGCAATCTCACCACTACACTCTTTCCTTTTCTAGATTGAATCTTTTTTTATCATTTTTTATTTTAATTTTAAATAGCTTGTTTTACATGTCAATCCCAGTTCCCTCTCCCTCCCCTCTTCCCGCACTCCCCTTCCCCCTCCCTCCCACCCTATTGCCAAATCCTTCCACATAGGGGATATCAGAGTCTGTCATTTCACTCTGGGTAGGGTCCAGGCACTCCCCTAAGAGTCCAGGCTGAGAGAGCATCCCTCTTTGTGCTATAGACACACGAAGACTGTTTGTATACCAGGGATAGACACTGATCCACAGCTCAGGGCCCCATAGGTTGCCCAGGCCTTCTCACTGACACTCACATTTGGGGGGTCCAGATCAGTCCCATGCTGGCCTCCCCACTGTCGGTCTGGGGTCCAAGAGCTCTCCCCTGTTCAGATCAGCTGTCTCTGCTGGTTTTGCCAGCCCATTCTTTGCCAATTTGCTCATCACTCCTCTCTCTGTCACTGGGTTCCTTGGGTTCAGTTCAGTGATTAGTTGTGTGTTTGCCTCTGCTTCCATCAGTCACAGGATGAAGGCTCCCGGATGGTTATAGACATCAAGTTCATTATCAGGAATGGGCATTCGAGGTGGTCCCTCCACTATTGCTTAGCTTGCCAAATGATGTTATACCTTTAGATCACTCGAGGTCACTCTGGTGCCTGATCTGTCTTCGATCCTATGATTCCCTCTTCCCCCTATTCTACCCCCACCCCCTCAACTTCCTGTTCCCCCATGACCAACTCCCTTCCTCTTTACCCCCTTAAGTCAACAGGTAACTACTTTTGACAATTTTACTCAACTCTTGGATGGTTTGGAGCACTTAATGCTCTCGTATCAAAAAATGTTGTACCAGTGTTCCCTAGAGAAACAGAACAGATAGAAAGAAACTCTGAACATATGAAGAAAGGGGATTCCTTAGAATGACTTAGGGCTGTAGGCCTGATAGCCTCACAATATCTAGCTATGAAGAGAAAGTGCAAGACCTCAGTACTTACTCAGTCCAGAAATTGGGACCTTTCCGCTGGTCTTCAGTATATTCTGGAAGTCAGGAGAAGTAGTCGCTATTGCCAGTGAAGGGAGGGACTTGCTGCAAGGCAAGGGCCAGTTGGCAAAGAAGAAGACTTTCCTCTCTCCATGCCCCTTTATAGTCTCACACCAGAGTGTGTGGCCTGCTTACCCATCAAGGTCTGGATTAAGGGTGTGTTTATCTTCTGTCCTCCAGATCAGGATTAGATCTATGTGTCCCTGTAACTCCAACATTCCAGTTGGAATTGGATCTACATCCCACAACTGAAGCAGTGCTCTCCATGTTTGGATGTTAGTTTATTCCAGATAAAGTCAGATCAGGGAACAAGAGTAACCATGAGAAGTGTAGTTTGCTTCTTGTGTTACATGAAGTATCCTAAATTCTACTCATTCAGTCACAGGGACTGAGTAGATTCTGTCTGTCCATACCTCATATTTTGTTTGTTTGGTATTTTTCTCCAAACTGTGTTCATTTTATCATTTGTAGAAGTTTAAAATAATGTTACTTGACATACCGATCCCGGGTCACTCTCTATCCCACAGCAATGCACACATTCTACCCACCCAACACCCAATCCACCCCTCTGAAAGGGGCGTTCCCACATGGGAATTCAACAAATTCTGTGACATCA
>NW_024431763.1:0-524 GCF_017639785.1 Mesocricetus auratus
TGACAGATCACCCTCAGAGGCTAGCCAGCAGGTCAGGATTTGTGAGTTTGTATATTAAAGTGAGGACCTCAGCCTCTAAGACTGCCTTGATAGAAGAGTTAAGAGAGACAATGTACCAGCATTAATCAGAAGAGAGACTACATTGTATTTTAATTCTGGAAAAGACAAGTCCATGGATTTTAAACTCAGGAGAGGTTAATATTTATGATTGGGAACACGTTAAAAAATTGCCTACATAGTGTTCTTCAGAGAGAAGGACCATAACATTTCCCTATAGCCCCTTTCTCTTTATTAATTAGTAAATGATGCTCTATGGAGTGAAAGTGCTAAGAGGAAGCAACAAATGGTTCGTTTTGAATAAATATTTTAAAATGCCCAGGAGGAGCAGTTAGTAAATTGCTGCCCATGTTAACCTTAAACTGTACTACTAGTGATTGGTTACCATAGTGGCACATTACCATGTGTGGATATGGCTGTAGCTCCTGAGTTTAGCTCAGAACTTCTCAAATGGAGAGATGATTGAC
>NW_024431764.1:0-5335 GCF_017639785.1 Mesocricetus auratus
AGACCCCTCGGAAGACGGGGCGGATTCAGAACTGCAGGGACGTAAGTTCAGAGAGGTATGCTTTATCCTGAACACCCCTTTTCTAGACTTTGGCCTTAGTTTGTCATCACCGTGGGACGGGTCAGTGGAGGCTTTGGTGCTAGTCCTGTTTGTCCTTCTCCTTCATCGTGGCTGGTGCTGACAGAACGGTGCTGTCAGTCTGGTGCTGTCAGTCTGGTGCTGTCAGTCTGGTGCTGTCAGTCTGGTAACAGAGTTGAGCGCCGTTTTTTAGATAAGCCGCTAGCGCCGATGGAGTTGTCACAGTCAGTGGTTACTGCCCTACAGACTGTGCTAAAACAAAGAGATCTTAAAATTGCACCACGAACACTTCAAAATTTTGTGAAGGAGGTAGATAGAGTGGCACCATGGTATGCTTGTTCCGGGTCCTCACTGTGGCCTCATGGAAGACAAGCTAGGTAAAGAACTAGACAGGAAGCATGCAGAAGGAGATCTCCACTTAGGTACCAAAGCCATTTGGAAGCTAGTTAAAAACTGCTTGGAGGATGAGGCCTGTCACCCTGCTATAATAGAAAGTCAGGGAACTTGAGAGGAAGTTCAGGATAGCATGTCAGAAACTGAACGGAGTGAGAGAATGGAGCTCGCAAAAGGAAAGACATGTCTAAGAAAAAGGCCCTCCCCCAAGAAGTTAAGAAAGGGGGAGAGAAAGAAGGGAGTGATCATTCACCCCTAACAAATCTAAGAAAAGAAAAAGCCAGAATCTAGTCTATACCCTACAGTAGAGCTAGAAGCCTTGGAGCTAGATAATTCTGATTCTGACACTCTGTATTCTAGCGAAGAAGGTGGTCTAGAGGAGGAGGTGGCACGGTATGAGGAAGAAAGATATCACCCTGATAGACACCGGCCACTGAAAACAAAAATGAATGTGAGGCCACCACCTATAAATCCGGCGGGCTCACGCCTCTCAGCGCCTCCGCAGTATGAGCTTCGGCTGAATACTGGTACTGACTCCTTTTTACCTTTAGAGGAACGGAGAAAAATACAAGTAGCTTTTCCAGTATTCGAGAATGCGGAAGGCGGAAGAGTACATACCCCTGTAGATTACAATCAAATCAAAGAATTGGCCGAATCCGTTCGTAATTATGGGGTCAATGCTAACTTTACCACATTACAGGTGGAAAGGCTTGCTAATTTTGCCATGACTCCCACTGACTGGCAGACGACAGTGAAAGCAGTGCTTCCCAACATGGGACAATACATGGAATGGAAGGCTCTCTGGTATGATGCAGCCCAGGCACAAGCTAGAGTTAATGCCACGGCTGAAGATGAGAATCAGAGGCAGTGGACATTTGAAATGCTGACAGGTCAGGGTCAACATGCCCTTAATCAAACCAACTACATCTGGGGTGTCTATGGTCAGGTGTCGGCCGCCGCTATTAAAGCATGGAAGGCCCTCACAAAAAGGGGAGAGTCCAGTGGACACCTTACAAAGATTGTCCAAGGACCCCAAGAGCCATTTTCAGACTTTGTGGCCAGAATGACAGAGGCCGCCAGTCGCATCTTTGGTGATTCAGAACAAGCTATGCCCCTGATTGAGCAACTTGTCTATGAACAAGCAACCCAGGAATGTCGAGCGGCTATCGCCCCTCGCAAAAGCAAAGGTTTACAAGATTGGCTCAGAGTGTGCAGGGAGCTGGGGGACCCCTAACCAATGCAGGACTAGCTGCCGCCATTTTACAAACGCACAGGTATAGAGATTTATCTAGTCGAAAAGCTTGTTTTAATTGTGGGAGAATGGGGCACCTTAAGAAAGATTGTCAAGCCCCTGAAAGAACAAGAGAATCGAAGCTTTGCCATCGTTGTGGTAAAGGTTATCATAGGGCTAGCGAATGCAGGTCAGTCCGGGATGTAAAAGGGAGGCTTCTGCCCCCTATTGAAGAACCCAAGGTACCCCAATCAAAAACGGGTCACGGGGCCCATGGTCCCAGGGCCCTCAGAAATATGGGAACCAATTTCAGAAAAGCAATCAAGAGGAAGTAGAGGCTTCCGAGGAACCCCCGGAATGGACTTGCGTGCCGCCTCCGACTTCTTACTCATGCCCCAAATGAATGTTCAACCGGTCCCAGTCCATTCCCCTGGACCTTTGCCCCCTGCCACCATTGGGCTTATTCTGGGCCGTGGCTCCTTAACTTTACAGGGACTCATTATATATCCTGGAATTGTTGACCCGTATCATAAAGAGGAGATTCAAGTTCTCTGTTCTAGCCCTCGGGGTGTATTTTCTATAAAGCAGGGAGATAGAATTGCACAACTGGTGTTGCTGCCCTCCCTCGGGGATGGAGAAACCTACACTTTACAAAAAAGGGCTATGGGATCTTCTGGAAGTGATTCAGCCTATCTGGCTATACCCCTAAATGAGAGACCTACAATAAAATTGTTAATTAATGGAAAAGAATTTGAAGGGATAATGGATACGGGAGCAGACAAAAGCATTATTTCACTCCATTGGTGGCCGAAGTCTTGGCCCACTGTTGTTTCATCTCATTCTCTACAAGGTCTTGGATACCAGTCCTCTCCTGCCATCAGTGCCTCAGCCTTAACCTGGCGGAATGCTGAGGGCAAACAGGGATGTTTTACCCCCTATGTGTTGCCACTCCCTGTAAATTTATGGGGACGGGATGTGTTACAAGCCATGGGCATGACCCTAACTAATGAATACTCCCCCAGGCATCAGCCATTATGGCAAAGATGGGGTATACAAACGGTAGAGGCTTGGGTAGGCAAGAACAAGGCAGAATAAAACCCATTACGCAACACGGAAATCGGGGTAGAAAAGGACTGGGTTTTATTTAGGGGCCGTTGAGGCTTCACGACCCATACCATGGAAAACAGAGGAGCCGTTATGGGTCTCTCAATGGCCTCTATCCTCTGAAAAATTAGAGGCTGTCACAAGATTAGTGCAAGAACAGGAACGGCTGGGGCATCTAGAGCCTTCTACCTCCCCATGGAATACACCAATTTTTGTTATTAAGAAGAAATCTGGGAAGTGGAGATTACTCCATGACCTGCGGGCCATTAACAATCAGATGCATCTTTTTGGCCCTGTTCAAAGAGGCCTTCCTTTGCTTTCTGCACTTCCTCAAGATTGGAAGCTTATTATTATAGATATTAAGGATTGTTTCTTCTCTATTCCACTTTACCCACGGGATAGACCAAGGTTTGCCTTCACTATCCCTTCTCTTAATCATATGGAACCAGACAAGAGATTTCAGTGGAAGGTACTGCCGCAAGGCATGGCCAATAGCCCAACAATATGTCAGCTGTATGTGCAGGAGGCTTTGGAGCCAATTAGGAAGCAATTTACATCTTTAATCGTTATCCATTATATGGACGATATTCTTATTTGTCACAAAGAGTTAGATGTTTTACAAAAGGCTTTCCCATGCTGGTGGCTGAATTAAAACAGTGGGGATTAGAGATTGCCTCAGAAAAGGTTCAAATTGCAGATACAGGCCTCTTTTTGGGCTCAATGATTACTCCCAAAAATATAGTTCCTCAGAAAATAGAAATTCGCAAAGACCACTTACAAACATTAAATGATTTTCAGAAACTTCTGGGAGATATAAATTGGTTGAGGCCCTTTTTAAAAATTCCATCTGCTGATCTAAAACCCCTCTTCGATCTCCTGGAGGGTGAGCCTCATATCTCCTCACCCAGAAAATTTACCCCTGCCGCCCACCGAGCCTTACAGATGGTGGAAGAGGCCTTACAGGAAGCACAATTACAACGTATTGAGGAGTCACTACCTTTTAATCTGTGTGTTTTTAAGACAGCTCAATTGCCAACTGCAGTCCTGTGGCAACATGGACCATTACTTTGGATTCATCCAAATGCTTCCCCTGCTAAGATTATTGACTGGTACCCTGATGCTGTTGCACAGCTCGCGCTTCGCGGAATAAAAGCAGCTGTTACACATTTTGGCAGGGATCCTGATTCCTTGATTGTGCCTTATACTGCTGCACAAGTTCAGACCTTGGCAGCCACATCTAGTGATTGGGCAGTTTTAGTTACTTCCTTTTCAGGACAAATTGATAATCATTTTCCAAAGCATCCAATTTTACAGTTTGCCCTAAACCAGGCTATAGTGTTTCCACAAGTGACAGCTAAAGACCCACTCCCAGATGGGACTGTGGTGTACACTGATGGATCAAAAACTGGTATGGGAGCTTATGTGGTCAAGGATAGGGTTATATCTAAACAATATAATGAAACTTCACCTCAAGTTGTAGAATGTCTGATAGTACTGGAGGTTCTTGAGGCTTTTCCAGGACCCCTCAATATTGTATCAGATTCCTCTTATGTGGTTAATGCAGTTAATCTCCTTGAGATAGCTGGAATAATAAGATCCTCCAGCAGAGTTGCTAACATCTTTCAAAAGATACAAGCTGCCTTGTTAAATAGGAGATTTCCTGTTTTCATTACCCATGTCCGAGCACATTCTGGACTCCCAGGTCCCATGTCCTTAGGGAATGACTTAGCGGACAAGGCTACAAAGCTGGTGGCCGCTGCCTTGTCTACCCATGCACAAGCAGCAAAAGAATTCCATAAGCGCTTTCATGTGACGGCTGAGACCTTGCGCCGTCTGTTTTGCTCTATCCAGGAAAGAGGCTAGGGAAATTGTTACTCAATGCCAGAATTGCTGCGAATTCTTACCTACTCCCCACATGGGAATAAACCCACGTGGCATTAGACCATTGCAGATGTGGCAGATGGATGTTACTCATATTCCCTCTTTTGGAAGGCTTCAATATGTTCATGTTTCTGTTGACACCTGTTCTGGCGTAATGTTCGCCACACCCCTAACAGGGGAAAAGGCCTCATATGTGATTCAACATTGCCTTGAGGCCTGGAGTGCTTGGGGAAAACCCAGAATTTTAAAAACAGACAATGGACCAGCATATACCTCTCAAAAATTCCGACAGTTTTGTCGGCAAATGGATGTTACCCATCTAACTGGCCTACCTTATAACCCTCAAGGACAGGGCATTGTGGAACGTGCCCATCGTACACTCAAATCATATCTGATTAAACAAAAGGGGAGTATTGAGGATGTTCTACCCTCGGTACCAAGAGTTGCTGTATCCATGGCACTTTTTACCCTTAATTTCTTGAACTCTGATGCCCAAGGCCACACTGCGGCCGATCGCCACAGTTTAGAGCCTGATAGGCCAAAAGAAATGGTAAAATGGAAAGATGTCTTGACTGATCTCTGGAAAGGCCCGGATCCTATTCTTATAAGATCCAGGGGAGCTGTGTGTGTTTTTCCACAGGAGGAAGA
>NW_024431765.1:0-6436 GCF_017639785.1 Mesocricetus auratus
TGTATGTTCTTTTTTTAATTTTATTTTCCAGTTTAAATTTAGATAAGAAACAAGGTTGCTTCACAAGTCAGTTCCAGGTCCCTCTCCCATCCCCTCCCTGCCTCCCGCGCCCTCCCTGCCCCGTTATCCCCTCATTTCTCCAGGGAGGGTGAGGCCCTCCATGGGGGTGTGCATAGTGTGTCATTTCACATAGGGCAGGGCCTAGACCCTTCCCCAAGAGTTCAGGGTGAGAGTGCACCTCACATTGTTCTATGGGAGTCCAAAGTCCGTGTGTATACTTGGGATGGGTACTGATCTGCTGCCCAAGGCTCAGTAGATTCCCTAGGCCTCTTCACTGACACCCAGATTCAGGGGGTCTTGATCAGTCCCATGCTGGCTTCCCAGGCTAATGCCTGGGATTCAAGAGTTAACCTTTGTCTGGTCAGCTGTTTCTGGGGGTTAAACCAGCCCAGTCTTAATCCCTTTGATCATCAGTCCTCCCTCTCTGTTACTGGATTTCTTGAGTTCAGCTCAGTACTTAACCAAGGGAGTCTGCCTCTTCTTCGATCAGCCACTAAATAAAGTTTCCGTTTCCCAGATTCTCTGGCCATAGGATTGTAGGCTGGCACTCCCCAGATCTATGTCTAAAATCCATATATGAGAGAGTACATGCCATGTTTCTCTTTTTGTGACTGGGTTACCTCACTCAGGATGGTTTCTTCTAGTGTCATCCATTTGCCTGCGAATCTCATGATTCCATTATTTTTTTCTGCTGAATAGTACTCCATTGTGTAGATGTACCACATTTTCTCTATCCACTCTTCAGGTGAGGGACATCTAGGTTGCTTCCACGTTCTGTCAATTACAAATAAAGCTGCTATGAACATAGTGGAACAGACATCTTTGTTGTATGAATGGGCATCTTTTGGATATATGCCTAAGAGTGGAGTTGCTGGGTCTTATGGTAGGTTTATTCCCATTTTTCTGAGGAATCTCCACACTGATTTCCAAAGTGGCTGAACCAGTTGGCACTCCCACCAGCAATGGAGGAGTGTTCCCCTATCACCACATCCTCTCCAGCATAAATTGTCATTGGTGTTTTTGATTTTAGCCATTCTGACAGGGGTGAGATGGTATCTGAGACTTGTTTTGATTTGCATTTCCCAGATGGCTAAGGATGTTGAGCACTTTCTCAAGTGCCTCTCAGCCATTTTAGACTCCTCTATTGAAAATTCTCTATTTAGTTCTGCAGCCCACTTTTTAATAGGGTCCTTTGCTGTTTTGGAGACTTGCTTCTTGAGTTCTTTGTAAATTTTGGAGATCAACCCTCTGTCAGATGTGGGATTAGTGAATATTTTTCCCATTCTGTGGGCTGCCTTTTTGTCTTGCTGACTGTGTCCTTTGCCTTACAGAAGCTTCTTAGTTTCAGTAGGTCCCATTTATTAATTGTTGATCTAACTGCCTGTGCTACTGGTGTTATGTTCAGGAAGCTGTCTCCTGTACCAATTCGTTCAAGGGTACCACCCACTTTCTCTTCTAAGAGGTTCAGTGTGGCTGGAATTATGTTGAGGTCTTTGATCCATTTGGACTTAAGTATTGTGCATGGCGATAGACATGGATCGATCTGCATTCTTCTACATGCCAGTCTCCAATTATGCCAGCACCATTTGTTGAAGATGCTTTCTTTATTCCATTGTATATTTTTAGCTTCTTTGTCAAAGATCAGATGTTCGTACGTGTGTGGGTTAATACCTGGATTTTCAATTCGATTCCATTGGTCTACCTGTCTATTTTTGTGCCAATACCAAGCTGTTTTCAGGACTATAGCTCTATAATAGAGCTTGAGGTCAGGGATGCTGATGCCTCCGGACGTTGCCTTGTTGAACAGGGTTGTTTTGGCTATCCTGGGTCTTTTGTTTTTCCATACAAAATTGATTATTGTTCTTTCAAGGTCTGTGAAGAACTGTGCTGGGATTTTAATGGGGATTGCATTGAATCTGTAGATTGCTTTTGGCAGGATTGCCATTTTTACTACATTGATCCTACCTATCCAAGAGCATGGGAGATCTTTCCATTTTCTGAGGGCTTCTTTAATTTCTTTCTTTAAAGATTCAAAGTTCTTACGATACAGGTCTTTCACTTGTTTGGTTAGCGTTACCCCAAGGTATTTTATGTTGTTTGTGGCAATTGTAAAGGGTGATGTTTCTCTTTTTTCTCTTTCAGCCCTTTTATCATCTGTATATAGTAGGGCTACTGATTTTCTTGAGTTGATCTTATAGCCTGTCACTTTGCTGAAGGTGTTAATCAGCTGTAAGAGTTCCCTGGTAGAGTTCTTTAGGTCATTGATGTAAACTATCATATCGTCTGCAAACAGTGAAAGTTTGATCTCTTCCTTCCCAATTTGTATCCCCTTGATCCCCCTTTGTTGTCGTATGGCAATAGCTAGAACTTCAAGTACCATGTTGAAAATGTATGGAGAGAGTGGACAGCCTTGTTTTGTTCCTGATTTTAGAGGAATTGCGTTGAGTTTCTGTCCATTTAGTTTGATGTTGGCTGTTGGTTTACTGTATATAGCTTTTATTATGTTTAAGTATGTCCCTGTTATCCCAGATCTCTCCAAGACCTGTATCATGAAGGGGTGTTGGATTTTGTCAAAGGCTTTTTCAGCATCTAGTGAGATGATCATGTGATTTTTGTTTTTCAGCTTGTTTATATGGTGGATTACGTTGGTGGATTTTCGTATGTTGAACCATCCCTGCATTCTTGGGATGAAACCTACTTGATCGTGGTGAATGATTGTTTTGATGTGTTCTTGGATCCGATTTGCCAGTATTTTATTGAGTATTTTTGCATCAATGTTCATGAGGGATATTGTTCTGAAGTTCTCTTTCTTAGTTGTATCTTTGTGTGGCTTGGGGATCAAGGTTATTGAAGCCTCATAGAAAGAGTTTGGCAAAGACCCTTCTGCTTCTATTGTGTGGAACACTTTGAGAAGAATTGGTATAAGCTGTTCTTTGAATTTCTGGTAGAATTCTGCACTGAGGCCATCTGGACCTGGGCTTTTTTTGGTTGGGAGACTTTTGATGACAGCTTCTATTTCCATAGGGGTTATAGGTCTATTTAAATTGCTTATCTGTTCTTGATTTAGTTTTGGCAATTGATAGCTGTCCAGGAAGTCATCCATTTCCTTTAAATTTTCGAATTTTGTGGAGTACAGGTTTTCAAAGTATGACCTAATGATTCTCTGGATTTCCTCAGAGTCTGTTGTTATGTCCCCCTTTTCATTTCTAATTTTGTTAATTTGCATGTTCACTCTCTGCTGTTTGGTAAGTTTGGACAAAGGTTTGTCTATCTTGTTGATTTTCTCAAAGAACCAACTCTTCGTTGGGTTGATTCTTTGTATTGTTTTCCTTGTTTCTACTTTATTGATTTCAGCCCTCAATTTGATTATTTCCTGGCGTCTACTCCTCCTGGGGGAGTGTGCTTCTTTGTGTTCTAGAGCATTCAGCTGTGATGTTAATTCTCTGGTATAACTGTTCTCCTGTTTCTTCATGTGAGCATTTAGCGCTATGAACTTCCCCCGTAGCACTGCTTTCAAAGTGTCCCATAGGTTTGGGTATGTTGTGTCTTCATTCTCATTGAATTCGAGGAAGTCTTTAATTTCTTTTTTTATTTCCTCTTTGACCCAGGGATGGTGCAGTTGAGCATTATTCAATTTCCATGAGTTTGTAGGTTTTCTGCAATTTGTGTTGTTGTTGAATTCTAATTTTAAGGCATGGTGGTCTGATAAGATGCATGGAGTTATTCCAATTTTTTGTAGCTGCTGAGGTTTGATATGTTGCCAAGTATGTGGTCGATTTTTGAGAAGTTTCCATGTGGTGGTGAGAAGAAGGTATATTCTTTTTTATGTGGATGAAATGTTCTGTAGATATCTGTTAATCTCAGTTGGGTCATTACTTCTATTAGCCCTTTTGCTTCTTTGTTGAATTTCTGTTTGGTATTCCTGTCTAGTGGTGAGAGTGGTGTGTTGAAATCTCCCACTATAACTGTGTGCGGCTTTAGATGAGATTTAAGTTCTAATAATGTTTCTTTAACGAATGTGGATGTCTTTGTATTTGGGGCATAGATGTTCAGGATAGACACTTCATGTTGGTGGGTTTCACCTGTGATGAGTATGTAATGACCTCCTTCATCTCTTTTGATTGATTTTATTTTAAAGTCTAGTTTGTTAGATATTAGGATTGCTACCCCGGCTTGTTTCTTGGGTCCATTCGATTGAAAAATTTTTTCCCAACCTTTAATTCTCAGGGAATGTCTGTCTTTAAGGGAGAGGTGTGTTTCCTGTATGCAGCAGAAGGAAGGGTTCTGTCTTCGAATCCAATCTGCTAGTCTGTGTCTTTTTATGGGTGAGTTAAGGCCATTAATATTGAGGGATATTAATGACCAAAGATTGCTCATCCTTCTTCGATTTGCGATGGTTGTTGTTGGTGGAATTATGTGTGGAGTTTCACCCCTTTGTTCTTTTGGCTGTTGGTAGAGAGAGATTCTCTAATGCTTATGTGTTTCTGGTTGTAGTTAGCTTCCTTGGGTTGGAGTTTTCCTTCCAAAATTTTCTGTAGGGCTGGGTTAGTGGACACATATTGCTTGAATCTAGTTTTGTCATGGAATATCTTGTTTTCTCCGTCTATAGTGATTGAGAGCTTTGCCGGGTATAGTAGTCTGGGCTGGCATCCGTGGTCTCTTAGTGTAGGTAGAATATCTATCCAGGACCTTCTGGCTTTCAGCGTTTCCATGGAGAATTCAGGTGTAATTCTGATAGGTCTGCCTTTATATGTTACTTGACCTTTTTCCTTAGCTGCTCTTAATATTCTTTCTTTATTCTGTATGTTTGGGGTCTTGATTATTATGTGGCGAGGGGGATGTTTTTTTGTGGTCCACTCTATTTGGTGTTCTGTAGGCTTCTTGTACCTTCATTGGCATGTCTTTCTTAAGGTTGGGAAAGTTTTCTTCTATGATTTTGTTGAATATGCCTTCTGCCCCTTTGAGCTGGATTTCTTCTCCTTCTTCTATACCTATTATTCTTCGGTTTGGTCTTTTCATGGTGTCCCATATTTCCTGGATGTTTTGTGTTGAGGATTTGTTGGATTTAAGGTTTACTTTGGTTGATAAATCCATTTCTCCTAGCGTATCTTCAACACTTGAGATTCTCTCTTCCATCTCTTCTATTCTGTTGGTAATGCTTGTATTGGTAGTGCCTGTCTGTTTGTCCAGCTTTTCTATTTTCTGCCTTTCTTCAGATTGTGTTTTTTTAATGACTCTATTTCAGTTTTCAACCCTTGCAGTGTTTGTATTGCTTCTTGCAATTTTCTGTTTATCTGTTCGTCCGTTTGTTGCCTTTTATGAATTTTTTGGTTTGTTCTTTCTTCCATTTCTTGCATTTTTTGGTTTGTTTTTTGTTCCATTTCTCACATTTTGTGCTTTGTTTCTTCTTCCATTTCCTGCCTTTTTTGGTTTGTTTCTTCTTCCGTTTTTTCATTTTTTACTTTGTTTTTTTTCTACCATTTCTTACATTTTTTGCTTCATCTCTTCTTCCATTTTCTGCCTTTTTTGGTTTGTTTTTTTTCTTCCAATTCTTGCATTTTTTGGTTTGTGTTTTCTTCCATTTCTTTGAGGGATTTTCCAATATCCTCTTTTAGGGCCTCTATCATATCATGAAAGTGCTTTTAAGGTCGTTCTCTTCTGCTTCGTCCGCATTGGAATGTTGGGGTCTTGCTGGTGTGGAGTCTCTAGAATCTGGCGGTGTCATATTTGTTTTTCTGTTCCTGACTGTGTTTTTGTATTGTCTCTTTCCCATCTCTTCTTCTAGTGGGTGCAGAAAGAGCCCCTTACTGGTCTGGGGACCAGAGTTCCCTTTTGGTGGGTGCTAGCAAGTCCAATAATCTTGTGGTTCTTCTATTCCTTGTCTGAATGCTGGTCCCGTGGGTGGAGAAGAAGAACAGGAATCTCGGGCACTTATCCTCTTACCTGGTCCCCTGGACCCTCTGCTGGGTCCTGTTGTACTTGATCCAGAACAGCTACTCCCCTGGTCTCCTTGGGCCCTCTGGTTTCCTGGTCTCGTTGGTGGGAGAGAAGACCTGGGGTCTGCGTGCTTGGCTCCCGCCGGGATTGGGAGCTCTGTGCAGGTCCCAGGTGATCTGCAGGCACTGGAGCACAGGCCGGGAAGCCGGCCTGTTTACCTGATGCTGCTGGAAGAACCGCCGCTTCCCTGGACTCCCAGCCTCCTCCCCTTTCCTGGTCTCGTTGGTGGGAGCAAAGATCTGGAGTCTGGGGTGCTTGGCTCCCACCGGGATTGGGAGCTCTGTGCAGGTCCCAGGCGATCTGCTGGCACTGGAGCACAGGCCGGGAAGCCGGCCTGTTTACCTGATGCTGCTGGAAGAACCGCTGCTTCCCTGGACTC
>NW_024431766.1:0-873 GCF_017639785.1 Mesocricetus auratus
AAAGTGGACTGTATTCTGGTTATTTTGCCATCTAGAGAATGCCCCTCAGGAATATTAATGCAGAGGGAAGGCATCATACTTTTATGGGTATTTCTGCCACATAAACAGAATAAAAAATTGAAAACGTATATAGAAAAGATTTGTGATTTGATATTAAAAGGTAATTTAAGGCTTCATCAACTGACTGGGAAAGTCCCAGCTGAAATTATTGTACCTTTAACAAATGATGAAATTTCCTCCTTATGGAAGGATAATGAGTATTGGCAAATAGCTTACAGTGACTTTTTGGGAACTATTAGTAATAACTATCCCAAAACAGAGAGAATCAAATTCATAAAGAAAACAATTTGGATTCTTCCACTATTGTGAGACAAACACCTATTTCTGGAGTTCTTACCTTCTACACGGATGCAAACAAATCAGGCAAGGCAGGGTATAAATCAGGAAATATAAGTAAAGTAGTTCAAAGGCCTTACAACCCTGTACAAAAGGCAGAGTTATATGCCATTCTCATGGTACTTAAAGACTTTTCAGAGCCTCTCATATAGTCACGGATTCTCAGTATGCAGAAAGAGTTGCCTTACACATTGAGACTGCATAATTTGTTCCTGATAGTACATAATTAACCTCTTTATTTTTACAATTACAGGAAACCATCAGAAACAGGACTCATCCTATATATATATATATATATATACATACACACACACACACACACACACACACATATATATATATATATATATATATATATATATATATATATCACATATCAGATCACATATAGGTCTGCCAGGTCCTCTGGCACAAGGCAATGATGAAATTGATCGTTTGTTAGTGTTGGAAGCTTCAGAATTTCTTAAGAAACACCAT
>NW_024431767.1:0-6340 GCF_017639785.1 Mesocricetus auratus
CCAAATGGATCAAGACCTCAACATAAATCCAGCCACACTGAACCTCTTGGAAGAGAAAGAGGGAGTTACCCTTGAACAAATTTGTACAGGAGTCAACTTCTGAACATAACACCAGTAGCACAGCAGTGATATCAACAATTAATAAATGGGACCTCCTGAAACTGAGAAGCTTCTATAAGGCAAAGCACACTGTCAGCAAGACAAAAAGTCAGCCCACAGAATGGGAAAAATATTCTCTAACCCCACATCTGACAGAGGGTTGATCTCCAAAATTTACACAGAACTCAATAAGCAATTTTCCAAAATACCAAAGAATCAAATTAAAATTTGGCTGCAGAACTAAATACAGAGTTTTCAATAGAGGAGTCTAAAATGGCTTCGAGGCACTTGAGAAATTGCTAAACATCCTTAGCCATCTGGGAATTGCAAATCACTACAAATCTGAGATACCATCTTACTCTTGTCAGAATGGCTAAAATCAAAAACACCAATTACAATTTATGCTGGAGAGCATGTGGAGAGAGGGGAACACTCCTCCATTGCTGCTGCGAGTGCCAACTGCTTCAGCTACTTTTGAAATCAGTATGGAGATTCCTCAGAAAAATGGGAATGAATATAAAACAAGAACCATCAACTACACTCTTAGGCATGTATCCAAAAGATGCCCAGTCATACAACAAGGATATCTGTTCCACTGTGTTCATAGCAGCATTATTTATAATAGCCAGAACTTGGAAGCAAACTAGATGCCCATCACCAGAAGAGTAGATAGAGAAAATGTGGTACATTTACACAATGGAGTACAATTCAGCAGAAAAAACAATGGAATCCTGATATTTGCAGGCAAATGGATGACACTAGAAGAAACCATCCTGAGTGAGGTAACCCAGTCACAAAAAGAGAAACATGTCATGTACTCTCTCATATATGGATTATAGGCATAGATCTGGGGATGTCCAGCCTACAATCCCATGGCCAGAGAGTCTGTGAAACAGAAACTTCATTCAGTGGCTGATGAAGAAGTGGCAGACTCCCACGGCTAAGTACTGAGCTGAACTCAAGAAAGCCAGTAAAACAGAGTTACCGAGTTAAATTCTCAAGACAGTTTTGTATACGTAATATTCAAGAAGTTACCCTTATACATCCTCACACAATGTTGTATCATCAGTTTACAATACGTAACACATGTAGATTCTTAGATAGTGTTGTATCTTTAATTTTCAATAAGTTAAACATGTAGATTCTCAGACAGTGTTGTGTCCTTTATTTTCAAGGAGTTATGCATATAGATTCAAACACAGTGTTGTAACGTTCCTTTTCAATAAGATACCCGTGTAAATTCTCAGACAGTGTTGTATCGTTAGTTTTCAAGAAGTTACGCTTATAGATTCTAAAGTCAGTGTGGTATCGTTAGAATTCAAGCAGTTAAGCTTATAGATTCCCACACAGTGTTGTATCATTAGTTGTCACTAGGATACACGTGTAGATTCTCAGAAAATGTTGTATCATTTTTTTCAAGAATTTACGCATATAGATTCAAACACAGGTTTGTATCATTAGTTTTCAATAAGATACACATGTAGTTTCTCACACAGTGTTGTATAGTTAGTTTTCAATATGTTACACGTGTAGATTTTCAGACAGTGTTGTTTCATTAATTTTCAATAAGTTACACGTTTGGTTCTCACACAGTGTAGTACCATTAAGTTTCAATAAGTTCCATGTGTAGATTCTCAGACAGTGTTGTATGGTTAGTTTTCAAGAAGTTACACTGATATAGTCTCACACAGATTTTTATCTTTAATTTTCAATTAGTTACACGTGTAGATTCTCAGACAGTGTCGTGTCCTTTCTTTTTCAATAGGTTACGCATATAGACACAAACACAGCGTTGTATCTTTACTTTTCCATAAGATACAAGTGTAGATTCCCAGACAGATTTGTATCGTTAGTTTTCAAGTAGTGACACATGTAGATTCTCACACAGTGTTGTCTTGTTAGTTTTCAAGTAGTTACACATGTAGTTTCTCACACAGTAATGTATGGTTATTTTTAAATAAGTTATACGTGTAGATACTCAGACAGTGTTGTATCGTTAATTTTCAATAAGTTACAAGTGTGGATTCTCAGACAGTGTTGTATCGTTAGTTTTGAGAAGTTACTAATGTAGTTTCTCACACAGAGTTATTTTGTTGTTTTTCAAGACGTTATGTATTCAGTTTAGATCTCAGAGTTGTATCATTACATGTCAAGAATTTACACGTGTAGGTCCTAACACTGTGTTGGATCATTTGTTTCGAATAAATTACAGCTGTAGATTCTCAAACAGCAATGTATCGTTAGTTTTCAATAAGGTACACATGTAGAATCTCACACAGCATTGTATCGTTAGTTTTCTTTTCTTTTTTTTAATTATGAAGCTGTTGGCCTTGCTTGTTTCTTACTGGCTAGCTCTGACATAAGTAATTACCCCATAATTGTTAATCTAAATATTTCTCTTACAGGAGAATAGTTCCGGGCTTCCTACCCCATGGCGATACATCTTGACTCTCTGTGTTTCTCCTTCCAAGAGTTCTCCTCCACTCCTAGTCCCACGTATCTTGGTTCCCTATTGGCCCAACAGTGCTTTATTGACATAATCACAGGACTTCCCACATCATCTCCTCTTTTCTGTCTAAACAAAAAGAAAGGTCTTAACTTTAACATAGTTAAATTATATATAAAATAACAGTTATCAAGTAAGAACACAGTTACAATATTTTAGCACGATTTAAGGAAAATATCATCCGTACCATCCTTGTGAGTCCAAAGTTTTATATGTAGCTTATCTTTTATCATAACTAAGGAAAACTATAATTATAACTATCTGACTTCAACTCCATCAAAGACCACAGAAG
The DNA here is from genome assembly GCF_017639785.1 of Mesocricetus auratus. Lineage (NCBI taxonomy): Eukaryota > Metazoa > Chordata > Mammalia > Rodentia > Cricetidae > Mesocricetus > Mesocricetus auratus. The sequence goes on from NW_024431767.1 coordinate 2,898, forward strand.
GATAATATATAAACACTAGGATTGACAGAGACATCTTACTGCCTGGACAGTCACCCGAATTTCCACTGTCCTCTCAGATGTAATTTGTGCTGCCAGGAACAGACATATCTTATTGTCAAGAAAAACCCTCTTAAATGCCATTTTCTGAAGGTCTTTTAAAGTTTTGAAGACTATCTGTCTCAAATACATCTCAATCTATCTAGAAAACCTAACTTACCTAACTATAAGTTCTGACTATTATAAGTAACTATGTATAATCTGTATTTAATTACGCATTACATTTTATTTTTTTATTTTTTTGATGTTTCTTTTTTTCCAGTTTAAATTTAGATAAGAAACAAGGTTGCTTCACAAGTCAGTTCCATGTCCCTCTCCCTTTCCCTCCCCTCCTCCCGTGCCCTCCCCCCAACCCCTCCACCGTTATCCCATCATTCCCCCATGGAGATGCCCTCCATGGGGGTGTCCATAGTCTGTCATTTCATATAGGGCAGGGCCTAGACCCTTCCCCAAGAGTTCAGGGTGAGAGTGCACCTCACTTTTTTCTATGGGAGTCCAAAGTCCGTGTGTATACTTGGGATGGGTACTGATCTGCTGCCCAAGGCTCAAAAGATTACCTAGGCCTCCTCACTGACACCCAGATTCATGGGGTCTTGATCAGTCCCATGCTGGATTACCAGGGTGATGCCTGGGATTCAAGAGATAACCATTGTCTGGTCAACTGTTTCTGGGGGTTAAACCAGCCCAGTCTTAATCCCTTTGATCATCAGTCCTCCCTCTCTGTTACTGGCTTTCTTGAGTTCAGCTCAGTACTTAACCAAGGGAGTCTGCCTCTTCTTCGCTCATCCACTAAATGAAGTTTCTGTTTCCCAGACACTTGTACCCAATAAGGTACAAGTGTCGAATATCACACAGCCTTGTTTTGTTAGTTTATAATAAGTTAGACGTGTAGAATCTCACACAGTGTTGTATCGTTATTTTTCAAGAATTTACGCATGTAGTTTCTCACGCAGTGTTATATCGCTTGTTTTCAACTAATTACAGTTACAGATTCTCACACATCATTGTATCGTTAGTTATCAATAAGGTACACGTGTAGATTCTCACACAGCATTGTATTGTTACTTTTCAATAAGGTGCACGTTTTGAAACTCACACAGAGTTGTATCGATAATTTTCAATAAAGTACACGTGTAGATTATCACACAGCATTGTAGCATTAGTTTTCAATAACTTGCATGTGTAGAATCTCACATTCTGTTGTATTGTTAGCTTTCAATAAGTTGCAAGTGTAGATTCTCACACAGCATTTTATCTTTCGTTTTCAATAATTCACACCTGTAGATTCTAACACAGCTTGTAATGCTAGTTTTCAATGAGGTAAACCTGTTGAATCTCACACAGCGTTGTATTGTTAGTTTTAAATAAGGTGCATGTGTAGAATCTCACACAGGGTTGTATTGAGATTTTCCAAGAAGTCGCACATGTAGATTCTCACACAGTGTTGTATCCTTTTTTTGAAGAAGTAACACGTGTAGATTATCACACAGTGTTGGATCATTACTTTTGACGAAATTACACATGTGGTTTCTCACACAGTGTTGTGTCGATAGTTTCCAATAAGTTACAAGTGTAGATTCTCACACTGTGTTGTATCTTTAGTTTTCAATAAGTTACACATATAGATACTTACACATTGTTGTAATTTTAGTTTTCAAAAAGTTACACATGTAGATTCTCACAAAGAGTTGTATCATTAGTATTCAATCAGGTACACATGTAGACTCTCACACATGGCTGTATCTTTAGATATCAATAGGGTACACGTGTAGATGCTCACAAAGCATTGTATCGTTAGTTTTCAATAAGGTAGACATGTAGACTCAATAAGTTGCACGTATAGATACTTACATAATGTTGTATCTTTAGTTTTCAATAAGTTACACCTAAGATTCTCACACAGCTTGTGTTGCTAGTTTTCAATAAGGTACACGTTTAGAATCTCACACAGCGTTGTATTGTTAGTTTTCAAGAAGTTATGCATGTAGTTCCTCATACAGTGTTGTATTGATGATTTTCCAAGAAGTTACATGGTAGATTCTCAAACTGTGTTGTATCGTTCGTTTTCAATGAGGGACATGTGTAGATTCTCAAACAGCATTGTATCGTTAGTTTTCATTAAGGTACATGTGTAGAATCTCTCAAATGTTGTATCGTTTGTTTTCGATAAGTTACACGCATAGATTATCACACAGCAATGTATCCTTAGTTTTGAAGAATTTACACATGTACTTTCTCACAGTGTTGTTTTGCTTGTTTTCAAGTAGTTACGCTTATAGATTCTTACAGAGAATTTTATGATTAGTTATGAATAATGCACATGTGTAGATTCTCACACAGGGTTGTATCGTTAGTTATCAAGAAGCTATGCATGTAGTTTCTCAAACCGTGTTGTATCGCTAGTTTTTAAGTAGTTACACTTATAGATTCTCACAGTTTTGTTTCGTTAGTTTTCAAGAAATTATATATGTAGTTTCTCACACAGAGTTATATCGATATTTTCCAAGAAGTTACATAGGTAGATTCTCAAACGGCATTGTATCGTTAGTTTTCAATAAGGTACACGTGTAGAATCTCACATAGCGTTGTAACGTTAATTTTCAAGATTTTACGAATGTAGTTTCTCACACAGGGTTGTATCGCTTGTTTTCAAATTGTTACACTTATAGATTCTCACACAATATTGTATCGTTATTTATCAATAAGGTACACGTGTAGATTCTCACACATCAATTGTAGTGTTAGTTTTCAATAAAGTACACGTGTATAATCTCACACAGTGTTGTATCATTAGTTCTCATTAAGGTAAACGAGTAGAATCTTACACAGCGTTGTATCGTTAGTTTTCAATAAGGTACACTTGTCGATTATCACATAGCATTTTAGCCTTAGTTTTCAATAAGTTGCAAGTGTAGAATCACACACACTGTTGTATCATTAGTTGTCAATAAGTTGCACGTGTAGATTTCACACAGCGTTTTATCTTTAGGTTTCATTTAGTTAGAAGTGTAGATACTTACACATTGTTGTATCTTTAGTTTTCAATAAGTTACACCTGTAGATTCTCACACATCAATTGTAGCATTAGTTTTCCATAAAGTACACGAGTATAATCTCACACAGTGTTATATCATTAGTTCTCAATAAGGTAAACGAGTAGAAACTTACACAGTATTGTATCATTAGTTTTCAATAAGGTACAATTGTAGATTATCACATAGCATTGTAGCCTTAGTTTTCAATAAATTACACCTGGAGGTTCTCACACAGCTTGTATTGCTAGTTTTCAATAAGGTACACGTGTTGAATCTCACACAGCATTGTATCGTTAGTGTTCAAGAAGATACGCATGTACTTCCTCACACAGTGTTGTATTGATGGTTTTC
>NW_024431768.1:0-6918 GCF_017639785.1 Mesocricetus auratus
TTGCAGGATCGCCATTCTCAACTCACGGAGTGTCTGCTCAAACTCAAAAGTCCAATTCTGTAATAAATGTTGAGACAGAGCTTGTGACAGGTTAGCTGCTCTTGTAAAATTCTCATATTGTACTGAAGTGACACAAAGGCCAGGCAACTTTTGTTCACATCCCAATTGGGCCATCTGCCACAATATATCCAATTGTTCCTGAACCAAATTAATCTGTTGGTTTACCAACATCAGGCCTCCTTGTATCTGAGAATTGGCAGTGGCCTGTTTATCTAGGACCATGGTCACAGTGGCCTATAGTTCATTAATGGTTTGAGTTGTCTGCACAGTGGCAGAAAGTGCAAGGGCCGAGGCGGTAACCGAAGCAGTAACCGCGGCGGTGGCTATCAGGCCCACAATAATAGCAGAGATCCCAAAAATCTCGCTTTTCCCTAAACAAACTCAAATTACTTGGCGTCTCAACAGGAACTGGAACAAATCGAGGCATGCGCATTACCAAAGCAAAAGGGTGCTTAATAGCATCCCAGCATAATGCATAAAAACAATTCTAAGCAGAGCAATTTATTTCTTTCTGATTCTTACCTAAGGTATCATTACTCACAACCCAAATAAAGGGCAGCTGAATAATTAGTTCTCTTAAAAGGGGTATACTTAACATTGGAGGAGGACCAATCAGATGATCCATAGCTCTGTCCCTCACTCAGACTGTTGCCTAATGCCCCTTTCCAATCAAAAGTAATCTGTCCCTTCTCACTATCATAGGAGAAAGATCAGTACAGCTTCCATTAATTCAAAAGGATTAGCATTAGATCTTTCTGGATCCATATGAATAAAATTATCCTTTAATGAAGAAATCACAGTAAAGCACAAGCTTCCTACTAATGACAAGGTTCTCTCATCCTGAAAACTCTGTATCTGAGGATCTAAAGGCAAAAAGGCAAGCCCCAACTCTCTATTAGTTGTGAAAAATCTAGGGAACACCTGGGCATTCTGCATCACTGGCATCGGTAGGGGAAGGTAGACATGATGGCCCACCGTAACTCTCCCATCATACTAGGAACCATCATCCCGAGTAGGAGAGTCTTCATCACCCACTTGGCCTCCATCCTTCTTATTCTGGAGTTGTGAAGGAGCTCTTCGAGTGAGTCTTTCAGGGATCCACAGGGGGTTTTCTTCCTCCTGTGGAAAAACACACACAGCTCCCCTGGATCTTATAAGAATAGGATCCGGGCCTTTCCAGAGATCAGTCAAGACATCTTTCCATTTTACCATTTCTTTTGGCCTATCAGGCTCTAAACTGTGGCGATCGGCCGCAGTGTGGCCTTGGGCATCAGAGTTCAAGAAATTAAGGGTAAAAAGTGCCATGGATACAGCAACTCTTGGTACCGAGGGTAGAACATCCTCAATACTCCCCTTTTGTTTAATCAGATATGATTTGAGTGTACGATGGGCACGTTCCACAATGCCCTGTCCTTGAGGGTTATAAGGTAGGCCAGTTAGATGGGTAACATCCATTTGCCGACAAAACTGTCGGAATTTTTGAGAGGTATATGCTGGTCCATTGTCTGTTTTTAAAATTCTGGGTTTTCCCCAAGCACTCCAGGCCTCAAGGCAATGTTGAATCACATATGAGGCCTTTTCCCCTGTTAGGGGTGTGGCGAACATTACGCCAGAACAGGTGTCAACAGAAACATGAACATATTGAAGCCTTCCAAAAGAGGGAATATGAGTAACATCCATCTGCCACATCTGCAATGGTCTAATGCCACGTGGGTTTATTCCCATGTGGGGAGTAGGTAAGAATTCGCAGCAATTCTGGCATTGAGTAACAATTTCCCTAGCCTCTTTCCTGGATAGAGCAAAACGACGGCGCAAGGTCTCAGCCGTCACATGAAAGCGCTTATGGAATTCTTTTGCTGCTTGTGCATGGGTAGACAAGGCAGCGGCCACCAGCTTTGTAGCCTTGTCCGCTAAGTCATTCCCTAAGGACATGGGACCTGGGAGTCCAGAATGTGCTCGGACATGGGTAATGAAAACAGGAAATCTCCTATTTAACAAGGCAGCTTGTATCTTTTGAAAGATGTTAGCAACTCTGCTGGAGGATCTTATTATTCCAGCTATCTCAAGGAGATTAACTGCATTAACCACATAAGAGGAATCTGATACAATATTGAGGGGTCCTGGAAAAGCCTCAAGAACCTCCAGTACTATCAGACATTCTACAACTTGAGGTGAAGTTTCATTATATTGTTTAGATATAACCCTATCCTTGACCACATAAGCTCCCATACCAGTTTTTGATCCATCAGTGTACACCACAGTCCCATCTGGGAGTGGGTCTTTAGCTGTCACTTGTGGAAACACTATAGCCTGGTTTAGGGCAAACTGTAAAATTGGATGCTTTGGAAAATGATTATCAATTTGTCCTGAAAAGGAAGTAACTAAAACTGCCCAATCACTAGATGTGGCTGCCAAGGTCTGAACTTGTGCAGCAGTATAAGGCACAATCAAGGAATCAGGATCCCTGCCAAAATGTGTAACAGCTGCTTTTATTCCGCGAAGCGCAGGCTGTGCAACAGCATCAGGGTACCAGTCAATAATCTTAGCAGGGGAAGCATTTGGATGAATCCAAAGTAATGGTCCATGTTGCCACAGGACTGCAGTTGGCAATTGAGCTGTCTTAAAAACACACAGATTAAAAGGTAGTGACTCCTCAATACGTTGTAATTGTGCTTCCTGTAAGGCCTCTTCCACCATCTGTAAGGCTCGGTGGGCGGCAGGGGTAAATTTTCTGGGTGAGGAGATATGAGGCTCACCCTCCAGGAGATCGAAGAGGGTTTTAGATCAGCAGATGGAATTTTTAAAAAGGGCCTCAACCAATTTATATCTCCCAGAAGTTTCTGAAAATCATTTAATGTTTGTAAGTGGTCTTTGCGAATTTCTATTTTCTGAGGAACTATATTTTTGGGAGTAATCATTGAGCCCAAAAAGAGGCCTGTATCTGCAATTTGAACCTTTTCTGAGGCAATCTCTAATCCCCACTGTTTTAATTCAGCCACCAGCATGGGAAAAGCCTTTTGTAAAACATCTAACTCTTTGTGACAAATAAGAATATCGTCCATATAATGGATAACGATTAAAGATGTAAATTGCTTCCTAATTGGCTCCAAAGCCTCCTGCACATACAGCTGACATATTGTTGGGCTATTGGCCATGCCTTGCGGCAGTACCTTCCACTGAAATCTCTTGTCTGGTTCCATATGATTAAGAGAAGGGATAGTGAAGGCAAACCTTGGTCTATCCCGTGGGTAAAGTGGAATAGAGAAGAAACAATCCTTAATATCTATAATAATAAGCTTCCAATCTTGAGGAAGTGCAGAAAGCAAAGGAAGGCCTCTTTGAACAGGGCCAAAAAGATGCATCTGATTGTTAATGGCCCGCAGGTCGTGGAGTAATCTCCACTTCCCAGATTTCTTCTTAATAACAAAAATTGGTGTATTCCATGGGGAGGTAGAAGGCTCTAGATGCCCCAGCCGTTCCTGTTCTTGCACTAATCTTGTGACAGCCTCTAATTTTTCAGAGGATAGAGGCCATTGAGAGACCCATAACGGCTCCTCTGTTTTCCATGGTATGGGTCGTGAAGCCTCAACGGCCCCTAAATAAAACCCAGTCCTTTTCTACCCCGATTTCCATGTTGTGTAATGGGTTTTATTCTGCCTTGTTCTTGCCTACCCAAGCCTCTACCGTTTGTATACCCCATCTTTGCCATAATGGCTGATGCCTGGGGGAGTATTCATTAGTTAGGGTCATGCCCATGGCTTGTAACACATCCCGTCCCCATAAATTTACAGGGAGTGGCAACACATAGGGGGTAAAACATCCCTGTTTGCCCTCAGCATTCCGCCAGGTTAAGGCTGAGGCACTGATGGCAGGGAGAGGACTGGTATCCAAGACCTTGTAGAGAATGAGATGAAACAACAGTGGGCCAAGACTTCGGCCACCAATGGAGTGAAATAATGCTTTTGTCTGCTCCGTATCCATTATCCCTTCAAATTCTTTTCCATTAATTAACAATTTTATTGTAGGTCTCTCATTTAGGGGTATAGCCAGATAGGCTGAATCACTTCCAGAAGATCCCATAGCCCTTTTTTGTAAAGTGTAGGTTTCTCCATCCCCGAGGGAGGGCAGCAACACCAGTTGTGCAATTCTATCTCCCTGCTTTATAGAAAATACACCCGAGGGCTAGAACAGAGAACTTGAATCTCCTCTTTATGATACGGGTCAACAATTCCAGGATATATAATGAGTCCCTGTAAAGTTAAGGAGCCACGGCCCAGAATAAGCCCAATGGTGGCAGGGGGCAAAGGTCCAGGGGAATGGACTGGGACCGGTTGAACATTCATTTGGGGCATGAGTAGAAAGTCGGAGGCGGCACGCAAGTCCATTCCGGGGGTTCCTCGGAAGCCTCTACTTCCTCTTGATTGCTTTTCTGAAATTGGTTCCCATATTTCTGAGGGCCCTGGGACCATGGGCCCCGTGACCCGTTTTTGATTGGGGTACCTTGGGTTCTTCAATAGGGGGCAGAAGCCTCCCTTTTACATCCCGGACTGACCTGCATTCGCTAGCCCTATGATAACCTTTACCACAACGATGGCAAAGCTTCGATTCTCTTGTTCTTTCAGGGGCTTGACAATCTTTCTTAAGGTGCCCCATTCTCCCACAATTAAAACAAGCTTTTCGATTAGATAAATCTCTATACCTGTGCGTTTGTAAAATGGCGGCAGCTAGTCCTGCATTGGTTAGGGGTCCCCCAGCTCCCTGCACACTCTGAGCCAATCTTGTAAACCTTTGCTTTTGCGAGGGGGCGATAGCCGCTCGACATTCCTGGGTTGCTTGTTCATAGACAAGTTGCTCAATCAGGGGCATAGCTTGTTCTGAATCACAAAGATGCGACTGAAAGCGGCCTCCGTCATTCTGGCCACAAAGTCTGAAAATGGCTCTTGGGGTCGGCGGACTAATCTTTGTAAGGTGTCCACTGGACTCTCCCTTGCCCGCGGCAGGGCCTTCCATGCTTTAATAAGCGGCGGCCGACACTGACCATGAGACACCCCAGATGTAGTTGGTTTGATTAAGGGCATGTTGACCCCTGACCTGTCAGCATTTCAGAATGTCCACTGCACTCTGATTCTCATCTTCAGCCGTGGCATTAACTCTAGCTTGTGCCTGGGCTGCATCGTACCGAAGAGCGCTTCCATTCCATGTGTCGCGCATGTTGGGAAGCACTGCTTTCACTGTCGTCTGCGCAGTCAGTGGGAGTCATGGCAAAATTAGCAAGCCTTTCCACCTGTAATGTGGTAAAGTTAGCATTGACCCCCATAATTCACAGGCAGGATTCGGCCGATTCTTTGATTTGATTGTAATCTACAGGGAGCATGCACTCTTCCGCCTTCCACATTCTCGAATACTGGAAAAGCTACTTGTGTTTTCTCCGTTCCTCTAAAAGGCAAAAGGAGTCAGTACCGGTATTCAGCCGAAGCTCATACTGCGGGAGGCGCTGAGGGCGTGAGCCCGCCGGATTTATAGGCGGTGGCCTCACATTCATTTTTGTTTCATCAGCCCGGGCGGTGTCTATCAGGGTGATATCTTTCTTCCTCTTCTTGCCACCTCCTCCTCTGACCAGCTTCTTCGCTAGAATCCAAGTGTCAGAATCAGGTTATCTAGCTCCAAGGCTTCTAGCTCTACTGTAGGTATAGACTATACTTTTTCTTTTAGATTTGTTGGGGGTGAATGATCTCCTTCTCTCTCTTTCTTTACTTCTTGGGAGGGCCTTTTTTCTTAGACATGTCTTTCCTTTCGCGAGCTCCCCATTCTCTCACTCTAGTTCAGTTTCTGACATGCTATCCTGAACTTCCTCTAAGGTTCCCTGACTTTCTATTATAGCAGGGTGACAGGCCTCATCCTCCAAGCAGTTTTTAGCTTCAAAGCTTCCAGGTGGCTTTTGTTGCACCTAAGTGGAGATCTCCTTCTGCATGCTTCCTGTCTAGTTCTTTACCTAGCTTGTTCACACGAGCCGACAGTGAGGGACCCGGAACAGAAGCATACCATCGGTGCCACTCTATCACCTCCTTCGCAAAATTTTTGAAGTGTTCGTGGTGCAAATTTTAAGATCTCTTTGTTTTAGCACAGTCTGTGGGGCAGTAACCACAAGCTGTGACAACCCCATCGCGCTAGCGGCACCCCTTCTCTAAAAAGCAGGCGGCTCAACTCCGTTACCAGACTGACAGCACCAAGACTGACAGCACCAGACTGACAACATGGAGCAGTAGCACCAGACTGACAACTGGGCACAACAGCACCAGGCTGGCTCTTTCAGACTGACAGCACCGTTCTGTCGGCTGCCTGCCACGATGGAGAAGGACAAACAGGACTAGCACCAAAGCCTCCACTGCCCGTCCACACGGTGATGACAAACTAAGGCCAAAGTCGAGAAGGGGTGTTCAGGATAAAGCATACCTCTCTGAACTTACGTCCCTGCAGTTCTGAATCCGCCCGTCTTCCGAGGGTCTCCCCGCGGCGCCGGCCGATGTTGAAGAGTTCGGGTTTCGGCACCAGATGTCCCGCTACCGTCTCGTCCAGCAAGAACGACGCAGAACACTCGGATCCTTCTGCAGTAAAGCTTTAATGCATCTTGAGAGATAGATGATCAGCTTCTTAGAGGAGACCCCAAGCTAAGAAACCCAGCCCCTTATATAAGCCTAGGAGCTCCGAGTGAGACGTGTAGAGCCGGGATTGGTGGTTGCACATCACCCCAGATGACGCCACGGGAGAGGCACAGCTTAAGCGGTTAACTCCAACTGACAGCAGATGTCAGCGCCATCTTCTAACGGCGATAAGCGATAGCGAAGGCGGCTCCTCACA
>NW_024431769.1:0-10057 GCF_017639785.1 Mesocricetus auratus
CACACAGGAAAGAGATCAGCCCCTCCAAGACCCCAACCCCAGCGAGGCCAGCTTCAGCTTCAGCTGCAGTAAAGAAGGAGACCAGTGGAGACAGAAAGCCCCCACCAGCACCCACTGGAAGAAGAGATGGGAAGAAGACAGAATAAGAGATCACTCAGCAATAGAAACACCAACACGACCCCACCAGAATCCAGGGATCCAACACCAGCAAGACCTGAAAAGCACTACATAGATGAAGAAGAGGAGACAGACCTTAAAAATTATTTCATGAAGATGATGGAGAGCCTCAAGGAAGAAACGAGGAAATCCCTTAAAGAAATAGAAGAAAAAACAAACAAAAAAATCCATGAAATGGGGGAAAAATTCAAGAAATAAACAAATCTCTCAAAGAATCTAAAGAGCACCAAGAAAAAACAACCAAGAAAATTAAGGAAACAGCTCAAACAGTTGAAGGATTGAAAGCTGAAATAGAAACGATAAAGAAAACACAGAATGAAGGGATGCTGGAAATAGAAAAGCTCGGTAAACGGTCTGGAATCACAGATGCAAGCATCACCAATAGAATACAAGAGATAGAAGAGAGAATCTCAGGTGTTGAAGACTCATTAGAGGACATAGCATCGTCAACCAAAGAAAATCTCAAAACCAACAAATCCTTAACACAAAATATCCAGGAAATATGGGACACCGTGAAGAAGCCAAACCTGAGAATAATAGGTATAGAAGAAGGTGAAGAACTTCAACTTAAAGGTACAGAAAACATATTCAACAAAATCATAGAAGAAAACTTCCCTAACCTAAAGAAAGATATGCCTATGAAAGTACAAGAATCTTACAGAACACCAAATAGGCTTGACCAGAAGAAGAAGTCACCTCGCCATATAATAATCAAAACATCAAACCTACAGAGCAAAGAGAAAATATTAAGAGCAGCTAAAGAAAAAGGCCAAGTAACATACAAAGGCAGACCTATCCGAATTACACCTGACTTCTCAATGGAAACGATGAAAGCCAGAAGATCCTGGTCAGATGTCCTACAAACGCTAAGGGAACAAGGATGCCAGCCCAGACTACTATATCCAGCAAAGCTCTCAATTACCATAGATGGAGAAAACAAAATATTCCATGACAAAGCCAGATTTAAACAATACGTATCCATGAATCCAGCTCTACAGAAAATGCTAGAAGGAAAACCTAGAGCCAAGGAAGATAACTACATTCACAAAGACACAGGCAATATAGAATCATACTTTACAAAACACTAAAAGAAAAAGGGAGGAGAAACTACACAAAATAACTTCACTAACAATAAATCAAGCGCAAACAAGGATCACCAATCAATGGTCATTAATATCCCTCAATGTCAATGGCCTCAACTTACCTATAAAAAGACACAGACTAGCAGAATGGATACGAAGACAGAACCCTTCCTTCTGCTGCATACAAGAAACACATCTCAACACCAAAGACAGACGTTATCTCAGAGTAAAGGGCTGGGAAAAGATCTTCCAATCAAACGGCCCCAAGAAACAAGCGGGCGTAGCAATCCTAATATCTAACAAATTAGACTTCAAATTAAAATCAATCAAAAGAGATGAAGAAGGGCACTTCATATTCATCAAAGGAAAAATACATCAAGACGAAGTCTCGATTTTAAATATCTACGCCCCAAATACAAAGGCACCTACATTCGTGAAAGAAACATTACTAAAGCTCAAAATGCACATAAAATCTCACACACTAATAGTAGGAGACTTCAACACTCCGCTCTCACCGCTAGATAGGACCTCCAGACAGAAACTTAACAAAGAAACAAAAGAATTAATAGAAGTTATGACCCAACTGGGTTTAACAGACATCTATAGAACATTCCACCCAAATACAAAGGGATATACCTTCTTCTCGGCACCACATGGAACCTTCTCTAAAATTGACCACATAATAGGAAACATAGCAAATCTCCACAGATACAAAAAAATTGGAATAACCCCTGCATCTTATCAGACCACCATGCATTAACATTAGAATTCAACAATAACACAAATCGCAGAAACCCTACAAACTCATGGAGATTGAACAATGCACAATTGCACCATCCCTGGGTAAAGGAACAAATAAAAAAAGAAATTAAAGACTTCCTCGATTTCAATGAGAATGAAGACACAACATACACAAACTTATGGGACACTTTGAAAGCAGTGCTGAGAGGAAAGTTTATAGCACTAAGTGCCCACATGAAAAAACTGGAGAACAGTCATACTAGAGAATTAATAGCACAGCTGAATGTTCTAGAACAAAAGAAGCAAACTCCCCCAGGAGGAGCAGACGCCAGGAAATAATCAAATTGAGGGCTGAAATCAATCAAGTAGAAACCAGGAAAACATTGAGAAGAATCAATGAAACAAAGAGTTGGTTCTTTGAGAAAATCAACAAAATAGACAAACCTCTGTCCAAACTAACCAAAAGACAGAGAGAGAACATGCTAATTAACAAAATCAGGGATGAGAAAGGGGACATAACAACGGACTCTGAGGAAATCAAGAGAATCATCAGGGCATACTTTGAAAATCTGTACTCCACAAAATTTGAAAATTTAAAGGAAATGGACAATTTCCTGGATAGATATCACTTGCCAAAACTAAATCAAGAACAGATAAATAATCTAAACAGACCTATAACCCCTAATGAAATAGAAGCAGTCATCAAAAGTCTCCCAAACAAAAAAAGCCCAGGCCCAGATGGCTTCAGTGCAGAATTCTACCAGAAATTCAAAGAAGAGCTCATTCCAATACTCGTCAAAGTATTCCACACTATAGAAGCAGGAGGCTCACTGCCAAACTCTTTCTACGAGGCTACAATTACCTTGATACCCAAGCCACACAAAGACACAACTAAGAAAGAGAACTATAGACCAATTTCCCTCATGAACATTGATGCAAAAATACTCAATAAAATACTTGCAAACCGGATTCAAGAACACATCAGAAAAATCATCCACCATGATCAAGTAGGCTTCATTCCAGGAATGCAGGGATGGTTCAACATTAGAAAATCTATCAATGTAATCCACCATATTAACAATCTGCGAAAGAAAAACCACATGATCATCTCACTAGATGCTGAAAAAGCCTTTGACAAAATCCAGCACCCCTTCATGATAAAGGTCCTAGAGAGATCAGGGATAACAGGAACGTACCTGAATATAATAAAAGCAATATACAGTAAACCAACAGCTAACATCAAACTAAATGGAGAGAAACTCAAAGCAATTCCTCTAAAATCAGGAACAAGACAAGGCTGTCCACTCTCTCCATATCTCTTCAATATTGTACTTGAAGTTCTAGCTACAGCAATAAGACAACAAAAGGAGATAAAGGGGATACAAATAGGAAAAGAAGAAGTCAAACTTTCATTATTTGCAGATGATATGATAGTTTACATAAGTGACCCAAAAACTCCGCAAGGTTACTCCTAGAGCTGATAAACACCTTCAGCAATGTGGCAGGATACAAGGTAAACTCAAAAAAATCAGTGGCCCTATTATATACAGATGATGAAGTGACTGAGAAAGAAATCAGAGAAACATCACCTTTTACAATAGCCAAAAACAGCATCAAATATCTGGGGATAATGTTAACCAAGGAAGTGAAAGACCTGTATATCAAGAACTTTGTGTCTTTGAAGAAAGAAATCAAAGAAGATACCAGAAAATGGAAAGATCTCCCATGCTCTTGGATTGGTAGGATCAACATAATAAAAATGGCAATCTTGCCAAAAGCAGTCTATAGATTCAATGCAATCCCTATCAAAATTCCATCACAATTCTTCAAGGACCTGGAAAGAACATTAATCAACTTTATATGGAAAAACAAAAGGCCCAGGATAGCCAAAACATCCCTATACAATAAAGGAACTTCAGGAGGCATCACCATACCTGACTTCAAGCTCTATTATAGAGCTATAGTCCTGAAAACAGCTTGGTATTGGCACAAAAATAGGCAGGTAGACCAATGGAACCGAATCGAAAGCCCTAATTTTAACCCACACACCTATGAACACCTGATTTTTGACAAAGAAGCTAAAACTGTACAGTGGAAAAAAGAAAGCATCTTCAACAAATGGTGCTGGCATAACTGGGTAATGGTATGCAGAAGACTGCAGATAGATCCATGTTTATCGCCTTGTACAAAACTTAAGTCCAAATGGATCAAAGATCTCAACATACATCCAGCCACACTGAAACTTTTAGAAGAGAAAGTGGGAGATACTCTTCAACGAGTTGGTACAGGAGACCACTTCCTAAACATAACACCAGTGGCACAGGCACTGAGATCAACAATTAACAAATGGGACCTTCTGAAACTAAAAAGCTTCTGTAAGGCAAAGGACACAATCAAAAAGACAAAAAGGCAGGCCACAGAATGGGAAAAGATATTCACTAACCCTACATCTGACAGAGGGCTAATCTCCAAAATTTACAAAGAACTCAAGAAACAAGTCTCCAAAACACCAAAGGATCCACTTGAAAGGTGGGGTACAGAGCTAAATAGAGAATTCTCAGTAGAGGAGGCTAAAATGGCCAAGAGACACTTAAGAAAGTGCTCAACATCCTTAGCCATCAGGGAAATGCAAATCAAAACAACTCTGAGATACCATCTTACTCCTGTCAGAATGGCTAGAATCAAAAACACCGAAGACAATTTATGCTGGAGAGGATGTGGAGAGAGAGGAACACTCCTCCACTGCTGGTGGGAATGCCGACTCATACAGCCTCTTTGGAAATCAGTATGGAGATTCCTCAGGAAAATGGGAATTAATCTACCACTAGACCCAGCAATTCCACTCTTAGGCATTTATCCAAATGAGGCAGGTTCATACAACAAGGGCATCTGCTCCACTATGTTCATAGCAGCATTGTTTGTAATAGCCAGAACCTGGAAGCAACCTAGATGCCCCTCAACTGAAGAGTGGATAGAGAAAATGTGGTACATTTACACAATGGAGTATTACTCAGCAGAAAAAACAATGGAATCTTGAAATTCGCAGGGAAATGGATAGCACTGGAAGAAACCATCCTGAGTGAGGTAACCCAGTCGCAAAAAGACAAACATGGTATGTACTCACTCATATATGGATTTTAGATATGGATCAGGATAGTGCCAGTCTGCACTTCCACAGATAGAGAGTCTGGGAAACAGGAAAGAACCTAAAAGATATGCATATATGCATAGTACCCAAGAGAAGAGGATGGAGACAAGATCCTCTGAATGGATGGGGAACAGGGCGAGGGGGGGGTAGTGGGACCTGGGAAGAATAGAGGGGGTAAAGAGGAAGGGAGTTGGTCATGGGGGAACAGGAAGTTGAGGGGGTGGGGGTAGAATAGGGGGAAGAGGGAATCATAGGATCGAAGACAGATCAGGCACCAGAGTGACCTCGAGTGATCTAAAGGTATAACATCAATTGGCAAGCTAAGCAATAGTGGAAGGACCACCTCGAATGCCCATTCCTGATAATGAACTTGATGTCTATAACTATCCGGGAGCCTTCATCCTGGGACTGATGGAAGCAGAGGCAAACACACAACTAAGCACTGAACTGAACCCAAGGAACCCAGTGACAGAGAGAGAGGAGTGATGAGCAAATTGGCAAAGAATGGGCTGGCAAAACCAGCAGAGACAGCTGATCTGAACAGGGGAGTGCTCTTGGACCCCAGACCGACAGTGGGGAGGCCAGAATGGGACTGATCTGGACCCCCCAAATGTGAGTGTCAGTGAGAAGGCCTGGGCAACCTATGGGGCTCTGAGCTGTGGATCAGTGTCTATCCCTGGTATACAATCTGTCTTCATGTGCCTATAGCACAAAGAGAGATGCTCTCTCAGCCTGGACTCTTAGGGGAGTGCCTTGACCCTACCAAGAGTAAAATGATAGACTCTAGACATCCCCTATGTGGAAGGATTTGGCAATAGGATGGGGGAGAAGGGGAGTGCGGGGGGAGGGAAGGGAGAGGGAACTGGGATTGACATGGAAAACAAGCTATTTAAAAATTAAAATAAAAAATGATAAAAAAAGGGGGCTGGAGAGATGGCTCAGAGGTAAAGAGCACTGACTGCTCTTCCAGAGGTCTTGAGTTCAATTCCCAGCAACCACATGGTGGCTGACAACCATCTACAATTCAATCTGGTGTATATGTAACAAATAAATAAATCTTTAAAAAGAAAAAGACTTGGGAGAGGAACCCCTAAAAAAATTTTTAAAAAATGATTAAAAAAGGCATCTACCTGCAATTTAAACCTCTAGATGAGATTCTAAAAGGAGATAATGATCCCAACTCACCTAGACAGTTAACTAAGGTGGATAGATGAGTTCTGTTGTTTGAGTCTAGTCCGGCATCAACAAGTGTCACAAAACCATGGGAAACATATGCTGACTCCCCAGCTAAAATGTTAAATTCTTATTTTGAAGCAGTAGTATATAGAATACAGAAATGCCATATGGAATCTAGGAGACTTTTTGACAAAGAACCAAATATGATACATGTTCCTTACACCAAGCAACAAGTTGATTGGTTGTTTCAGATCAGTGATTCATGGGAAAATGCTTTTGCTCAATTTTCAGAGAGAATTGGTAATCATTTTCCAGCTCATAGATTGTTGCAATTTGCACTAACACATCCTTTTGTATTCCCAAAATCTTAGAGAACACTCCTGTAAAAAATGCTATGTTAGTTTTTACTAATGGCTCCTCTAATGAAAGTGCAGCTTATGTTAAAATACATGGAGCAAATAACTCCATCTTCAGATAAGATAGTCAAGTTATGAGCTGTCACAATGGTTCTCCAACTACTAGCAAATGATTCATTTAATTTGTGTATGATTTTAAAGCTCTTCAAATAATAGAGACAGCTCAATGCATAGGAACTGGCAATGATCAGGTTAGAATATTGTTTGAGCAAATTAAAAATACACTTTATCTAAGAAAATTCCCATGTCTTGTGGGTAACATGAGAGCTCATTTAAACCTCCCTGGCCCGCTGGCAAAAGGCAAGGAGTCAACAGATAGATTAACAAAATTTGCTGCTTTATCTCAGGTAGAGAGAGCTCTGCAGTCTCATAACTTTCATCATCAGAATAACAGGAGTCTAGGAAAGCAATTTGGTTTGACTAGAGAGACTTCTCATCAAAATTGTCAACAATGAGGTGTTCCCACAATATTTATCAGTAACTAATTTAAAAAGAACCCTTGAGGCCTACTTCCTAATCATTTATGGCAAATGGTTGTTACTCATATTACAGAATTTGGCAAGTTAAAATTTGTGCACATGGTGGTTGATAGGTATTCAGGCTTCTTGATGGCCACTACACAAATAGGAAAAGTCACCATACATGTGATAAATCATTGCTTAAAAATGTTCTTCTTACATGGGAGTTACAAAAATGAAAATTGATTGGAAAAACAGGTATTCCTTATAATCCTCAAGGACAAGGAGTTATGGAGCATGCCCAGGCTTGGTTTGTCACTCTGGGACAACAGAGAATCCTTCAGCTTGACTATGGTTGAGCCTACAGAAAAATTCGGTAGCCAATGACATGTGAGACTAAGGGGATGCCAGCCAACCTAAGACAGGAGGGCCCTACAATGTGCATTTCTCCATTGATAGGTAAGGTTGACATTAATGTCATAGTCATCTGAGACAGGCACTAATACATATATATTATATAATATTATATATATGTATATAAAAAGAAGGGGGAGATGTTGGGTCCCAGCCCCCACCTAATCTCTGTGAGTCACTGGTCAGCCAACAGGTACTTCCTGTTTTCCAGTTCAAGTGCATCCTGTTTTCTATTCCTTGTCTTGCTTAGTGCCATGGTGTAGTCCTAGATACTTTGTGGTTAGGATTGTCCTTGGTCAAATTAAATGAGGGTTTGGCTCATATACCATTGAATGTAAACTTGGCTCAAGCAGGTTACTTGGTAATTGAGGAGCTGCCAGGTTGCCAGTGATGTCCCTTTAAGCCCTTTGCATAATTTCACTCATTATACTACTACCACCTTGAGTTAAAGTGGGTCCCATCTTCCTGCAATTGTGTGTATGGCCTATGTCACATATGAAGTTAAGTTATTGTCCCTGATCTGTGGCAGTTTAGAAAATACATAGGCATGGGGTATTCCTGGGTATATCCTACACATCTTGATTTCAATGTATGGGCATATTATTAAATATTCATGTAACCTGTGGCTATGATGTGGTCTTGACTCCCATGATTTGAAAATTCTACCATGTAGGATGAAAGGTGCATGTGGGCATAAAATCCTCAAGATAATGTGTTGGATTTCATTTATCAGATCACCAGCCTTTGTTCCTATAGTGAGTCCATCCTTGTTGGAGGATTTGGTGATGGTTAATTCATAGTGGAGTTCAGCTTGCCTTGCATCTCTTGAAATAGAGATTGAAATTTATGTAGCATCATATACTGAAGGAAATGAGTCAGGCATTCAAAGGTATATTTTATACAAAGTTTATTGATAAAATTCAGAGTCATAAAATATGATTCTAATCAAATTTATAAAAGTGTCTATGAAGCATCTTTCTTACATAATCCTTAAGAGTTTAAATAAGTTTCTATAGCTTATAGTTGACTTCACACTCTAAAATCCCATTTCTTTTATAGTACTCATGCACTTGAGTATTAACATCATGGACAAATTCAAATCATAAAACAATACCTGCATACTCATGTTTGTCTTACTAGGTTTCTACTGTGCTAATAACACTATGAACTTAATTTGGTTAATTTCCATTTAAAATCAAATACCAGGGCTAGAGAGCTGGCTCAGAACTTAAGAGCACTGACTCAAGTCAATTTCCATTTAAAATAGAATACCAGGACTAGAGAGCTGGCTCAGAGCTTAAGAGCACTGACTCTTATTCTAAGAACTCAGGAACAACACCCACAACACAGCTCACAACCATCTGTAATTTCTTTCACTGGGGACATTAAGCCCTTTTGCCTCTTTTGAGCACTGTACACCTGTTGGGCACAGACATTCATGCAAGCAAATCACTTGTACATGTAAAATAAATTCAAAAAATTAAATGTCAGAAAAAGTTTAAGTAAAATTAATTTAAATTTAAAATACTTCAGAATATTCATGAAGAGATACTTAATTCTAACATCTGGTCCATTCATCTACAAGAACATAAACTGGATTTGCTCTTTTTTATCATTAAAGTTTCCATTAACAATGAAAACTATCATGTGAGCATCTCACACCATTGTATGTGCTCACATTTTAATTCTCTTTTTATATATTTCAGGGTTTTCAAGATGATTTCTATGCATCAGTTTGATAAATTTGAAAATGCAGAGAAAAGATGAGCATTTTAGCAAGAAGACAAAGAAGTTCAAGATAGTATGTATAATTCTGTAAATAAAATTTGTACTATTTTCTTAAGGCATACTATTATCATCCAGTCACATGGCCTCACACCTTGGGGACTGGGCAGAGGGGTAACCCCTTCATACATGGCAGGCAGTATCTTGGCTCTGTACAGTGGTAAAAAGTCCCTTTAAAAGATAAGCTGTGCCCACTCCTGCTCTCTTTCTGCCTTTTCTCTGAGGAGGCAGATCTCTCTCTCTCTTTTTCATTCTCTCTCTTTCTTTCTCTCTCCCCTGTCTCCATTCCACTCTTCCAATAAAACTCACCACATAAGCTTTGCCTGATGACATGCCTCTCCCTTACCCACTGTGGCATCCACCAAGGTCCCCCTCACGAAGCATATCATAACACATATTTAAGTAAAAGTGCTAATTTTTGTACATTATACTTAGTTATCAATATTTGGCTTTCATTTATATCCATGCAAACTATCTTCTTTCATCTTAAATGCATATTTTAAAATGACAGAAATATCTTCCATTTCTCTAATTGCCAGTATTCCCTGAGACTTAGACTGTTCACAAATGTCTTCTCTTTCTTTCCATTGCTATTAGTCATTGTCACTTAAGTCATATACTTTTTCCAGAAAGGGGAAGCAGATGCAACTGAACGAAGTA
>NW_024431770.1:0-8175 GCF_017639785.1 Mesocricetus auratus
TGGGGATTGTCACTATGGTTTCCTGTTGTGTGTGTGGGGATTGTCACTATGGTTTCCTGTTGTTTGTGTGTGGGGGGATTGTCACTATGGTTTCCTGCTGTGTGTGTGGGGATTGTCACTATGGTTTCCTGCTGTGTGTGGGATTGTCACTATGGTTTCCTGTTGTGTGTGGGGATTGTCACTATGGTTTCCTGTTGTGTGTGGGGATTGTCACTATGGTTTCCTGCTGTGTGTGTTTGGGGATTGTCACTATGGTTTCCTGTTGTGTGTGGGGATTGTCACTATGGTTTCCTGTTGTGTGTGGGGATTGTCACTATGGTTTCCTGTTGTGGGGGGGATTGTCACTATGGTTTCCTGTTGTGTGTGGGGATTGTCACTATGGTTTCCTGTTGTGTGTGTGTGGGGATTGTCACTATGGTTTCCTGCTGTGTGTGTGGGGATTGTCACTATGGTTTCCTGTTGTGTGTGTGGGGATTGTCACTATGGTTTCCTGTTGTGTGTGGGGATTGTCACTATGGTTTCCTGCTGTGTGTGTGTGGGGATTGTCACTATGGTTTCCTGCTTGTGTGGGGGATTGTCACTATGGTTTCCTGTTGTGTGTGGGGATTGTCACTATGGTTTCCTGTTGTGTTGTGGGGATTGTCACTATGGTTTCCTGTTGTGTGTGTGGGATTGTCACTATGGTTTCCTGCTGTGTGTGGGGGGATTGTCACTATGGTTTCCTGCTGTGTGTGTGGGGGATTGTCACTATGGTTTCCTGCTGTGTGTGTGTGGGGATTGTCACTATGGTTTCCTGCTGTGTGTGAGGGGATTGTCACTATGGTTTCCTGTTGTGTGTGTGTGGGGATTGTCACTATGGTTTCCTGTTGTGTGTGGGGATTGTCACTATGGTTTCCTGCTGTGTGTGTGGGGATTGTCACTATGGTTTCCTGCTGTGTGTGTGGGGATTGTCACTATGGTTTCCTGCTGTGTGTGTGTGGGGATTGTCACTATGGTTTCCTGTTGTGTGTGGGGATTGTCACTATGGTTTCCTGCTGTGTGTGGGGGATTGTCACTATGGTTTCCTGTTGTGTGTGGGGATTGTCACTATGGTTTCCTGTTGTGTGTGGGGATTGTCACTATGGTTTCCTGCTGTGTGTGTGTGGGGATTGTCACTATGGTTTCCTGTTGTGTGTGTGGGGATTGTCACTATGGTTTCCTGTTGTTTCTGTGTGTGGGGATTGTCACTATGGTTTCCTGCTGTGTGTGGGGATTGTCACTATGGTTTCCTGTTGTGTGTGGGGATTGTCACTATGGTTTCCTGTTGTGTGTGTGGGATTGTCACTATGGTTTCCTGCTGTGTGTGGGGATTGTCACTATGGTTTCCTGCTGTGTGTTGGGGATTGTCACTATGGTTTCCTGTTGTGTGTGGGATTGTCACTATGGTTTCCTGCTGTGTGTGGGGATTGTCACTATGGTTTCCTGCTGTGTGTGTGGGGATTGTCACTATGGTTTCCTGTTGTGGGGGGGATTGTCACTATGGTTTCCTGCTGTGTGTGGGGATTGTCACTATGGTTTCCTGTTGTGTGTGGGGATTGTCACTATGGTTTCCTGTTGTGTGTGGGGATTGTCACTATGGTTTCCTGTTGTGTGTGGGGGATTGTCACTATGGTTTCCTGTTGTGTGTGGGGATTGTCACTATGGTTTCCTGTTGTGTGTGTGTGGGGATTGTCACTATGGTTTCCTGCTGTGTGTGTGTGGGGATTGTCACTATGGTTTCCTGTTGTGTGTGTGGGGATTGTCACTATGGTTTCCTGTTGTGTGTGTGTGGGGATTGTCACTATGGTTTCCTGTTGTGTGTGGGGATTGTCACTATGGTTTCCTGTTGTGTGTGGGGATTGTCACTATGGTTTCCTGCTGTGTGTGTGGGGATTGTCACTATGGTTTCCTGCTGTGTGTGTGGGGATTGTCACTATGGTTTCCTGCTGTGTGTGGGGGATTGTCACTATGGTTTCCTGTTGTGTGTGTGGGGATTGTCACTATGGTTTCCTGCTGTGTGTGTGGGGATTGTCACTATGGTTTCCTGTTGTGTGTGGGATTGTCACTATGGTTTCCTGCTGTGTGTGGGGGATTGTCACTATGGTTTCCTGTTGTGTGTGGGGATTGTCACTATGGTTTCCTGTTGTGTGTGGGGATTGTCACTATGGTTTCCTGCTGTGTGTGTGGGGATTGTCACTATGGTTTCCTGTTGTGTGTGTGGGGATTGTCACTATGGTTTCCTGTTGTTGTGTGTGGGGATTGTCACTATGGTTTCCTGTTGTGTGTGGGATTGTCACTATGGTTTCCTGTTGTGTGTGGGGATTGTCACTATGGTTTCCTGTTGTGTGTGTGGGATTGTCACTATGGTTTCCTGCTGTGTGTGGGATTGTCACTATGGTTTCCTGCTGTGTGTGTGGGGATTGTCACTATGGTTTCCTGTTGTGTGTGGGGATTGTCACTATGGTTTCCTGCTGTGTGTGGGGATTGTCACTATGGTTTCCTGCTGTGTGTGTGGGGATTGTCACTATGGTTTCCTGTTGTGTGTGTGGGGATTGTCACTATGGTTTCCTGTTGTGTGTGAGGGATTGTCACTATGGTTTCCTGCTGTGTGTGGGGATTGTCACTATGGTTTCCTGCTGTGTGTGTGGGGATTGTCACTATGGTTTCCTGTTGTGTGTGTGGGGATTGTCACTATGGTTTCCTGCTGTGTGTGGGGATTGTCACTATGGTTTCCTGTTGTGTGTGGGGATTGTCACTATGGTTTCCTGTTGTGTGTGGGGATTGTCACTATGGTTTCCTGTTGTGTGTGGGGATTGTCACTATGGTTTCCTGTTGTGTGTGGGGATTGTCACTATGGTTTCCTGTTGTGTGTGTGGGGATTGTCACTATGGTTTCCTGCTGTGTGTGTGTGGGGATTGTCACTATGGTTTCCTGTTGTGTGTGTGGGGATTGTCACTATGGTTTCCTGTTGTGTGTGTGTGGGGATTGTCACTATGGTTTCCTGTTGTGTGTGGGGATTGTCACTATGGTTTCCTGTTGTGTGTGGGATTGTCACTATGGTTTCCTGCTGTGTGTGTGGGGATTGTCACTATGGTTTCCTGCTGTGTGTGTGGGGATTGTCACTATGGTTTCCTGCTGTGTGTGGGATTGTCACTATGGTTTCCTGTTGTGTGTGGGGATTGTCACTATGGTTTCCTGCTGTGTGTGGGGATTGTCACTATGGTTTCCTGTTGTGTGTGGGGATTGTCACTATGGTTTCCTGTTGTGTGTGGGGATTGTCACTATGGTTTCCTGCTGTGTGTGTGTGGGGATTGTCACTATGGTTTCCTGTTGTGTGTGGGGATTGTCACTATGGTTTCCTGTTGTGTGTGGGGATTGTCACTATGGTTTCCTGTTGTGTGTGTGGGGATTGTCACTATGGTTTCCTGTTGTGTGTGGGGATTGTCACTATGGTTTCCTGTTGTGTGTGTGTGGGATTGTCACTATGGTTTCCTGCTGTGCATGTGTGGGGATTGTCACTATGGTTTCCTGTTGTGTGTGAGGGGATTGTCACTATGGTTTCCTGTTGTGTGTGAGGGATTGTCACTATGGTTTCCTGCTGTGTGTGTGGGGATTGTCACTATGGTTTCCTGCTGTGTGTGGGATTGTCACTATGGTTTCCTGCTGTGTGTGTGGAGATTGTCACTATGGTTTCCTGTTGTGTGTGTGGGATTGTCACTATGGTTTCCTGCTGTGTGTGGGGATTGTCACTATGGTTTCCTGCTGTGTGTGGGGATTGTCACTATGGTTTCCTGCTGTGTGGGGATAGTCATTATGGTTTCCTGTTGTGTGTGTGTGTGGGGATTGTCACTATGGTTTCCTGTTGTGTGTGTGGGGATTGTCACTATGGTTTCCTGCTGTGTGTGTGGGGATTGTCACTATGGTTTCCTGTTGTGTGTGGGGATTGTCACTATGGTTTCCTGTTGTGTGTGTGGGGATTGTCACTATGGTTTCCTGCTGTGTGTGGGGATTGTCACTATGGTTTCCTGCTGTGTGTGTGGGGATTGTCACTATGGTTTCCTGTTGTGTGTGGGGATTGTCACTATGGTTTCCTGTTGTGTGTGGGGATTGTCACTATGGTTTCCTGTTGTGTGTGTGGGATTGTCACTATGGTTTCCTGCTGTGTGTGGGGATTGTCACTATGGTTTCCTGCTGTGTGTGTGGGGATTGTCACTATGGTTTCCTGTTGTGTGTGTGTGGGATTGTCACTATGGTTTCCTGCTGTGTGTGTGTGGGGATTGTCACTATGGTTTCCTGTTGTGTGTGTGGGGATTGTCACTATGGTTTCCTGTTGTGTGTGTGGGATTGTCACTATGGTTTCCTGCTGTGTGTGTGGGATTGTCACTATGGTTTCCTGTTGTGTGTGGGGATTGTCACTATGGTTTCCTGCTGTGTGTGTGGGGATTGTCACTATGGTTTCCTGCTGTGTGTGGGGATTGTCACTATGGTTTCCTGCTGTGTGTGTGGGGATTGTCACTATGGTTTCCTGTTGTGTGTGTGTGGGATTGTCACTATGGTTTCCTGTTGTGTGTGGGGATTGTCACTATGGTTTCCTGTTGTGTGTGTGGGATTGTCACTATGGTTTCCTGCTGTGTGTGGGGATTGTCACTATGGTTTCCTGTTGTGTGTGTGGGGATTGTCACTATGGTTTCCTGCTGTGTGTGGGGATTGTCACTATGGTTTCCTGTTGTGTGTGGGGGATTGTCACTATGGTTTCCTGTTGTGTGTGTGGGGATTGTCACTATGGTTTCCTGTTGTGTGTGTGTTTGGGGATTGTCACTATGGTTTCCTGCTGTGTGTGTGGGGATTGTCACTATGGTTTCCTGCTGTGTGTGGGATTGTCACTATGGTTTCCTGTTGTGTGTGGGGATTGTCACTATGGTTTCCTGTTGTGTGTGGGGATTGTCACTATGGTTTCCTGCTGTGTGTGTTGGGGATTGTCACTATGGTTTCCTGTTGTGTGTGGGGATTGTCACTATGGTTTCCTGTTGTGTGTGGGGATTGTCACTATGGTTTCCTGTTGTGTGTGGGGATTGTCACTATGGTTTCCTGTTGTGTGTGGGGATTGTCACTATGGTTTCCTGTTGTGTGTGGGGATTGTCACTATGGTTTCCTGTTGTGTGTGTGTGGGATTGTCACTATGGTTTCCTGCTGTGTGTGGGGATTGTCACTATGGTTTCCTGTTGTGTGTGAGGGATTGTCACTATGGTTTCCTGTTGTGTGTGGGGATTGTCACTATGGTTTCCTGTTGTGTGTGTGTGGGGATTGTCACTATGGTTTCCTCTTGTGGGGGGGACTGTCACTATGGTTTCCTGTTGTGTGTGGGGATTGTCACTATGGTTTCCTGTTGTGTGTGGGGGATTGTCACTATGGTTTCCTGTTGTGTGTGTGGATTGTCACTATGGTTTCCTGCTGTGTGTGGGGGGGGATTGTCACTATGGTTTCCTGCTGTGTGTGTGTGGGGATTGTCACTATGGTTTCCTGCTGTGTGTGTGTGGGGATTGTCACTATGGTTTCCTGCTGTGTGTGAGTGGATTGTCACTATGGTTTCCTGTTGTGTGTGTGTGGGGATTGTCACTATGGTTTCCTGTTGTATGTTGGGATTGTCACTATGGTTTCCTGCTGTGTGTGGGGATTGTCACTATGGTTTCCTGCTGTGTGTGGGGGGATTGTCACTATGGTTTCCTGCTGTGTGTGTGTGGGGATTGTCACTATGGTTTCCTGCTGTGTGTGTGTGGGGATTGTCACTATGGTTTCCTGTTGTGTGGGGATAGTCACTATGGTTTCCTGCTGTGTGTGGGGGGATTGTCACTATGGTTTCCTGTTGTGTGTGGGGATTGTCACTATGGTTTCCTGTTGTGTGTGGGATTGTCACTATGGTTTCCTGCTGTGTGTGTGTGGGGATTGTCAGTATGGTTTCCTGTTGTGTGTGTGGGGATTGTCACTATGGTTTCCTGTTGTTTGTGTGTGTGGGGATTGTCACTATGGTTTCCTGCTGTGTGTGGGATTGTCACTATGGTTTCCTGCTGTGTGTGTGGGGATTGTCACTATGGTTTCCTGTTGTGTGTGTGGGGATTGTCACTATGGTTTCCTGCTGTGTGTGGGGGGATTGTCACTATGGTTTCCTGTTGTGTGTGTGGGGATTGTCACTATGGTTTCCTGTTGTGTGTGGGGATTGTCACTATGGTTTCCTGCTGTGTGTGGGGATTGTCACTATGGTTTCCTGTTGTGTGTGGGATTGTCACTATGGTTTCCTGCTGTGTGTGTGGGGATTGTCACTATGGTTTCCTGTTGTGTGTGGGGATTGTCACTATGGTTTCCTGCTGTGTGTGTGGGATTGTCACTATGGTTTCCTGCTGTGTGTGTGGGGGATTGTCACTATGGTTTCCTGTTGTGTGTGTGGGGATTGTCACTATGGTTTCCTGCTGTGTGTGTGGGGATTGTCACTATGGTTTCCTGTTGTGTGTGTGGGGATTGTCACTATGGTTTCCTGCTGTGTGTGTGTGGGGATTGTCACTATGGTTTCCTGTTGTGTGTGTGGGGATTGTCACTATGGTTTCCTGTTGTGTGTGTGGGGATTGTCACTATGGTTTCCTGCTGTGTGTGTGTGGGGATTGTCACTATGGTTTCCTGTTGTGTGTGTGGGGATTGTCACTATGGTTTCCTGTTGTGTGTGGGGGATTGTCACTATGGTTTCCTGTTGTGTGTGGGGATTGTCACTATGGTTTCCTGTTGTGTGTGTGGGGATTGTCACTATGGTTTCCTGTTGTGTGTGGGGATTGTCACTATGGTTTCCTGTTGTGTGTGGGGATTGTCACTATGGTTTCCTGCTGTGTGTGTTTGGGGATTGTCACTATGGTTTCCTGTTGTGTGTGGGGATTGTCACTATGGTTTCCTGCTGTGTGTGGGGATTGTCACTATGGTTTCCTGTTGTGTGTGTGTGGGGATTGTCACTATGGTTTCCTGCTGTGTGGGGGGGATTGTCACTATGGTTTCCTGTTGTGTGTGTGTGGGATTGTCACTATGGTTTCCTGTTGTGTGTGTGGGGATTGTCACTATGGTTTCCTGTTGTGTGTGTGTGGGGATTGTCACTATGGTTTCCTGTTGTGTGTGTGGGGATTGTCACTATGGTTTCCTGTTGTGTGTGGGGGGATTGTCACTATGGTTTCCTGTTGTGTGTGGGGATTGTCACTATGGTTTCCTGCTCTGTGTGTGTGGGGATTGTCACTATGGTTTCCTGTTGTGTGTGGGGATTGTCACTATGGTTTCCTGTTGTGTGTGTGGGGATTGTCACTATGGTTTCCTGTTGTGTGTGGGGATTGTCACTATGGTTTCCTGCTGTGTGTGTGGGGATTGTCACTATGGTTTCCTGTTGTGTGTGTGGGGATTGTCACTATGGTTTCCTGTTGTGTGGGGGATTGTCACTATGGTTTCCTGCTGTGTGTGTTTGGGGATTGTCACTATGGTTTCCTGTTGTGTGTGGGGATTGTCACTATGGTTTCCTGTTGTGTGGGGGGATTGTTACTATGGTTTCCTGCTGTGTGTGGGGATTGTCACTATGGTTTCCTGTTGTGTGTGGGGATTGTCACTATGGTTTCCTGTTGTGTGTGTGTGGGGATTGTCACTATCGTTTCCTGTCTGTGTGTGGGGGGATTGTCACTATGGTTTCCTGCTGTGTGTGTGTGGGGATTGTCACTATGGTTTCCTGTTGTGTGTGAGGGGATTGTCACTATGGTTTCCTGTTGTGTGTGAGGGATTGTCACTATGGTTTCCTGCTGTGTGTGTGGGGATTGTCACTATGGTTTCCTGTTGTGTGTGTGTTTGGGGATTGTCACTATGGTTTCCTGCTGTGTGTGTGGGGATTGTCACTATGGTTTCCTGCTGTGTGTGGGATTGTCACTATGGTTTCCTGCTGTGTGTGTGGAGATTGGCACTATGGTTTCCTGTTGTGTGCTGGGGATTGTCACTATGGTTTCCTGCTGTGTGTGGGGATTGTCACTATGGTTTCCTGTTGTGTGTGTGTGGGATTGTCACTATGGTTTCCTGTTGTGTGTGGGGATTGTCACTATGGTTTCCTGCTGTGTGTGTGGGGATTGTCACTATGGTTTCCTGTTGTGT
>NW_024431771.1:0-676 GCF_017639785.1 Mesocricetus auratus
CATGGTCTTCAGGGCAGCATTAACAGCATCATCTGGGAACCAGCAAATTCTCAGGCTTCATTTCACATCACTTGAATAAGAAACTCCAGGTACAGGCCCCAGAAATCCACATCCTATCACACCTTGCTGCACCATCCGATACGACCTGATATCTCAGGTGATACGGTGGTACATGGTAATGACTCTGAGTAGCAACTGAGATTCCCACCACGAGATGGGTGAAGTTTTAGTATCTGTGTGTGGCTCTGTCTCCCCTCTCTGTCACAATCTTTTACTTCTTAAGAAAACAATTTTTATTTTAAATTGTGTGTCTGTATGTAGATATACGGATATAAGTACTGGTGCCCACAGAGGCCAGGAAAGACTGTCAGATTCCCTGGGGCTAGAGTTGCAGGAGGTTATAAACTAATATCTCTAGCGCTCTTCCTCTTATTTCTACATTCATAGTGGTTTGGGTTTTTGTTTTCATACATATTTTCCCTATGTCTGGCTAGCTGTCCTCAAACTTGCTATGTAGATCAGGAACTTGTGGCAATCCTCCTGCCTCTGTCTCCTGAGTTCTTACAACGATGTGATACCATGGTTGGCAAGCAGAGTTACGCTTTTTGCATTAAAACCTAGGAAAACAGACAGGCTTAACAGCGAAGTACTGAAAGCAATGGGCGGCTTCACTTTG
>NW_024431772.1:0-6210 GCF_017639785.1 Mesocricetus auratus
GTACTAAGAGGAACCACAAAGCTCCCAGAGATGGGAAGCAAGCAGTGCTCCTTGGCAGCAATGACACCTGTGAACCACATCAACCAGCATGGCATGATACCCAGGGTGCGATAGTGTCAACTACACCTTGGACTTAATTGGACTAATGTGACTTAAGACCACTCATCAAGAGGGCAACCATGTCTGGTACTAGAAACCAACACAAACACTCAAGGCAAATGAGATCATGGATATTGGAGGAGAATATACAACTACTAACTTCTCAAACCAGCATCATTCCTAAAA
This sequence comes from Mesocricetus auratus, assembly GCF_017639785.1. NCBI lineage: Eukaryota > Metazoa > Chordata > Mammalia > Rodentia > Cricetidae > Mesocricetus > Mesocricetus auratus. The sequence goes on from NW_024431772.1 coordinate 286, forward strand.
TAATCTGTATACATTAGTGTGTACATCCACAAAGAAGTGTGGTCCTCACCACTCTTCAAGGATGCTTCTCTTTGAAAAATAAAGAGACCAGTACAGAAAAGTGAAGCCAATCATTTGTACAGTTGTTAGCTTAGTCCCAATGGATGAGTGTGTCAAAAACTCCCAGACGTGAGGCTCAGGGGAAATTGAGTAAGATGGGGTGGAATTATTGAAAAGGCCAGAGCATCAGGAAGTTGGTGGTACACCTGTCTCCTAATAATTTCAGAAACTATTTCCTCCTTATGGAAGGATATTGGCAAATAGCTTTCAATAACGTTTTGGGAACTATTAGTAACAACTATCCCAAAACAGAGAGAATCAAATTCATAAATAAAACAATTTGGATTCTTCCGCATATTGTGAGACAAACACCTGTTTCTGGAGTTCTTACATTCTACACAGATGCAAACACATCTGGTAAGGCAGGATATAAATCAGGAAATATATGTAACGTAGTTCAATGCCCTTATAACTGTATACAAAAGGCAGAGATATATGCCATTCTCATAGTACTTAGAGACTTTACAGAGCCTCTCATTATAGTCACAGATTTTCAGGATGCAGACAGAATTGTCTTGCATATTGAGACTGCAGAATTTGTTCCTGATGACACAGAATTAACCTCATTGTTTTTATAATTACAGGAATCCATCAGAAACAGTACTCATATATATATGATCCCAGCTGCCAGGTCTTCTGACGCAAGGCAATGATGAAATTGATTGTTTATTAATATGTAATATGTTGGAAGCAGCAGAATTTCATAAGAAATACCATTTTTTTGTTTTTATGCCAATGCAAAATTGTTTTATTATTATAGTTCTATAGTAGAGCTTTTAGTACGTTTGTCAATTTTACTATGCTAATCCTACCTATCCAGGAGCATGGGAGATCTTTCTATTTTCCAATCTCTTCCCCAATTTCTTTCTTTAAAGACTTAAAATTCTTGTCATGTAAGTCCTTCACTTGTTTGGTTAGAGTTACCTCAAGATATGTTATAGTATTTGTTAGCCCATTCACCATTTGAATATAGGAAGGTTGTTGATTTTTTTTAGTTCATCCTGTATTCATTCACATTCCTGAAGGTGTTTATCAGTGGTAGGTGTTCCCTGGCAGAATTTCTGGGGTCACTTATGTATACTGACACATCACCTGGAAATAGTGAAAGTTTGACTTTCTCTTTTTTAGTTTGTATCCCCATGATCTGCTTTTTTAGCCTTATGAACTCGAGATAGAACCTCAAGTACTATGCTGAATAGATATGGAGAGAGTTGATAGCCTTAAGTAGCTCCTGATTTTAGTGGAATTGCTTTGAGTTTCTCTCTGTTTCCTTTGATGTACACGCATATATATTCATATGTATGTGTTTTGTGTGTCTGTTTATTATGTGTGTATATACACACATACATATATACATATATACATTGATGTGAGTGTATGTATATTTTGTTGTTTTTATTTTTATTTTTTATTTTTATTATTCATTTTTAATTTAAATTTAAATTAGAAACAAGGTTGCTTCACAAGTGAGTTCCAGGTACCTCTCCGTTTCCCTCCCCTCCTCCAGTGCCCTCTCCCCAACCCACCCAATATCCCCTCATTTCCCCAGGGAGGGTGAGGCCCTCCATGGGGGTGTACATAATCTGTGATTTAATCTAGGGCAGAGCCTAGACCCTCCCCCAAGAGTTCAGGGTGTGAGTGCACCTCACATTGTTGGATGGGAGTCCAATGTCCATTAGTATAGCCGGGATAAATACTGATCTACTGCCCAAGGCTCAATAGATTACCTAGGCCTCCTCACTGACACCCACATTCAGGGGGTCTTGATCAGTCCCATGCTGGATTCCCAGATATCAGCATGGAATCAAGAGCTAACCCTTGTCAGATCAGCTGTTTCTGGGGGTTAAATCAGCCCAGTCTTAATCCCTTTGGCCATCAGTCCTCCCTCTCTGTCACTGGCTTTCTTGAGTTCAGCTCAGTGCTTAGGTGTGGGAGTCGGCCTCTGCTTCCATGAGAGTCGGCACTGAATGAAGGTTCTGTTTCCCAGACTCTCTGGACATGGGACTGTGGGGTGGCACTCCCCAGATCTATGTCTAAAATCCATATATGAGAGAGTACATGCAATGTTTCTCTTTTTGTGACTGGGTTACCTCACTCAGGATGGTTTCTTCTAGTGCCATCCATTTGCCTGCAAATCTCAGGATTCCATTGTTTTTTGTGCTGAATAGTACTCCATTGTGTAAATATATCACATCTTCTCTATCCACTCTTTGGTTGAGGGGCATCTAGTTTGCTTCCAAGTTCTGGCTATTACAAATAATGCTGCTATGAACATAGTGGAACAGACACCCTTGTTGTATGAATGGGCATCATTTGGATATATGCCTAAGAGTGGAGTTGCTGGGTCTTGCGGTAGGTTTTTTCCCATTTTTTCTGAGGAATCTCCATACTGATTTCCAAAATGGCTGAACAAGTTGGCACTCCCACCAGCAATGGAGGAGTGTTCCCCTTTCACCACATCCTCTCTAGCATAAATTGTCATTGGTGTTTTTTATTTTAGCCATTCTGACAGGAGTGAGATGGTATCTCAGAGTTGTTTTGATTTGCATTTCCGGGATGGCTAAGGATGTTGAGCACTTTCTCAAGTGCCTCTCAGCCATTGTAGACTCCTCTATTGAGAATTCTCTATTTAGTTCTGCAGCCCACTTTTTAGTTTGTCCTTTGGTATTTTGTAGACTTGCTTCTTGAGTTCTTTGGAAATTTTGGAGATCAGCACGCTGTCAGATGTAGGGTTAGTGCATATCTTTTCCCATTTTGTGGGCTGCCTTTTGTCTTGCTGACTGTGTCCTTTGCCCTACCGAGGCTTCTCAGTTTCAGGAGGTCCCATTTATTAATTGTTGATCTCACTGTCTGTGCTACTGGTGTTTTGTTCAGGAAGATGTCTCCTGTACCAATTCGTTCAATGGTACCACCCACTTTCTCTTCTAAGAGGTTCAATGTGGCTGGATTTATGTTGAGGTCTTTGATCCCTTTGGACTTAAGTTTTGTGCATGGCGGCAAACATGGATTGATCCACATTCTTCTACATGCCAGCCTCCAGTTATGCCAGCACCATTTGCTGAAGATGCTTTCTTTTTTCCATTGTATATTTTTAGGTTCTTTGTCAAAGATCAGATGTTCATACATGTGTGGGTTAATATCAGGGTTTTCAATGTGATTCCATTATTCTACCTGTCTATTTTTGTGCCAATACTAAGCTGTTTTCAGGACTATAGCTCTAAAATAGATATTGAAGTCAGGGATGGTGATGTCTCCAGACTTTGTCTTGTCGAACAGGTTTGTTTTGCCTATCCTGGGTCTTTTGTTTCTCCACAAAAAATTGATTATTGTTCTTTCAATGTATGTGAAGATTTGTGCTGGGATTTTAATGGGGATTGCATTGAATCTGTAGATTGCTTTTGGCAGGATTGCCATTTTTACTACATTGATCCTACCTATCCAAGAGCATGGGGGTTCTTTCCATTTTCTGAGGGCTTCTTAAATTTCTTTCTTTAAAGATTCAAAGTTCTTGCGATACAGGTATTTCACTTGTTTGGTTACCATTACTCCATGGTATTTTATGTTGTTTGTGGCAATTGTAAAGGGTGATGTTTCTCTGATTTCTTTCTCAGCCTTTTTATAATCTGTATATAGTAGAGCTACTTATTTTCTTGAGTTGATATTGTAGCCTGCCACCTTGCTGAAGGTGTTAATCAGCTGTAAGAGTTCCCTGGTAGAGTTCTTTGTGTCATTGATGTAAACTATCATATCATCTGCAAACAGTGAAAGTTTTACCTCTTCCTTCCCAATTTGTATCCCCTTGATCCCCTTTTTTGTCGTATGGCTCTGGGTAGAACTTCAAGTACAATGTTGAAAAGGTATGGAGAGAGTGGACAGCCTTGTCTCATTCCTGATTTTTAGACAAATTGTATTGAGTTTCTGTAAATTTAGTTTGATGTTGGCTTTTGGTTTGCTGTATATAGCTTTTATTATGTTTAGGTATGTTCCTGTTATCCCAGATCCCTCCAAGACCTTTATCATGAAGGGATGTTAGATTTATCAAAGGTTTTTTCAGCATCTACTGAGATGATCATGTGATTTTTGTTTTTTAGCTTGTTTATATGGTGGATTACATCGATGGATTTCTGGGGTTTAAACAAGCTCAATCTTAAACCCTTTGCTCGTCAGTCCTCCCTCTCTGTCACCACTATATTCCTTGAGTTCAGCTCAGTGTTTGGCTGTGGGAGTCTGGCTCTTTTTCCATCAGGAATTGAAGGAAGGTTCTGTTTCCCAGACTCTCTGGCCGTGGGTTTGTGGCTGGCACTCCTCAGATATATGTCTAAGATCCATGTATGAGAGAGTACATGCCATGTTTCTCTTTTTGTTACTGGGTTACCTCAATCAGGATGGTTTCTTCTAGTGTCATCCATTTGCCTGCAAATCTCAGGATTCCATTGTTTTTTCTGCTGAATACTAATCCATTGTGTTAATATACCAGATTTTCTCTATCCACTCTTCAGTTGAGGGGCATCTAGTTTGCTTCCAAGTTCTGGATACTACAAATAATGCTGCTATGAACATAGTGGAACAGATGTCCTTGTCGTATGACTGTGAATCGTTTAAATTTATACGTTAAGAGTGGAGTTGCTGGGTCTTGTGGCAGGCTTATTCCCATTTTTCTGAAGAAACTCCATACTGATTTCCAAAGTGGCTGTACTAGTTGGCACTCCAACCAGCAGTGGAGGAGTGTTCCCCTTTAACCACAACCTCTCCAGCATAAATTGTCATTGGTGTTTTGATTTTAGCCATTCTGACAAGAGTAAGATGGTATCTCAGAGTTGTTTGCTTTGCATTTCCTAGATGGATAAGGATATTGAGCACTTTCTCAAGTGCCTCTCAGCCATTTTAGAGTCCTCTATTGAGAATTCTCTAAGTAGTTCTGTTGCCCACTTTTTAATTGGATCCTTTGGTGGTTTAGTGACTTGCTGCTTGAATTCTTTGTTGATGTTGGAGATCAGCACTCTGTCAAATGTGGGATTAGTGAATACCTTTTCCCATTCTGTAGGCTGCCTTTCTGTCTTGCTTACTCTGTCCTTTGCCTTACAGAAGCTTCTCAGTTTCAGTAGGTCCCTTGTAGTAATTGTTGTCCGTGCTACTGGTGTTATGTTCAGGAAGCTGTATCCCACCCAAATTCATTCAAGAGTACCTCCCTCTTTCTCTTCTAAGAGGTTCAATGTAGCTGGATTTATGTTTGATCCATTTGGACTCTCAGACCATTGCTGCTCATTGTAGCTTTCCTGTTTGTTGGATTTGAATTCTGGGTTTCAGGGTTGCAGTTTCAAATTTATATTCATGTTTTTCCTCTTTATTTATCCTTGTTTCACGATTACATTCAGGCTGCATCTTCCCCTCCCTCCAATCCTCCCACTTGCCCCCCCACGTCCTTTTTCCTCTAGATCCACTGCTCATCTGTTTCCTTTAGAAAAGAGCAGGCTCCCTTGAGATAGCATCTGAACACAGGATAACAAGATGCAGTAAGATTATATTTAAATTTGTGCTTTTGATGATTTGTGCTTTTATTTTGCCTTTTATCATAAAGATTACCCAATGTCAGTTTTGAAATTTTAGTCTTTTAATTCTCTTACCTTGTAAAAAGCATTTTAATACTTAATTAACTAAATAAATATATAGTACACATAATATATATTATGTGTAGTGTATATGCTATGTATTGGACTTACAATTATGTATATTATAAAATATATAATAATGTTATTAGAATTTATTATACTATATTATTTACTCATAATTGTCACAATTATTTAACAATTATAATACATTACCTGC
>NW_024431773.1:0-3809 GCF_017639785.1 Mesocricetus auratus
GATGTCTTGAGCTATCAAACAGAAGTGTCTTAGGGTTTTGATTGCTGTGAAAAGATACGACGATCATGACAACTCTTATAAAGGAAAAATAAAGTATGGTTTTCTTACAAATTCAAAGGTTCAGTCCGTTAGCATCATGGGGAGCATGACTGCATGAAGGCAGAGATGGTGCTGGAGTCGTAGCTGAGGGTCCTACGTCTTGCAGGCAACACGCAGGAGGTTGACTGAGAAACTGAGTGATATTCTGAGCATAGAAAATCTCAAAGCCTCCTCCCACAGTGACACACTTCTTCCAACAAGGCCATACCTACTCCAAAAATGTCATGCCCCTTAATAGTGTCACTACCTATGAGATTATGGGACCGAGTAACCTTTGTGAATTAGGTCATGGTAATGGTTCAGCCAGTGCCACATGAAGTTGAAGAATCTGAAAGTAACCCACAGAACAAGGAATTAAACTGATATTTTAAGACATGAATATTAGTATTGTTTTCACACAGCAATATACCATTGGTACAATACATGGAGTTTTCCTGGGCTGGCAGCTGCTCTTGAATAACAACTCAGAGTCTTAGTATTAATTATAAATGCTCAATCAATAGCTCAGGCTTGTTAGTAACTCTTACATTTAAATTAACCCATATTTCTTATCCATGCTTTGCCATGTAGCTCATGGCTTGTTACCATTTTCTATACTTCTTTCTTCCATGGAGCCTGGGTGGCATCTCCTCTTATTCTACCTTTCTTCTTCTCATCATTCTCCTGGTTCAGTTGTCCCACTTATAATTCCTGCCTAACTATCGGCCAATCGGCTTCTTATTAAATCAATTTGAGTGACATACCTTCACAGTGTACAAAAGGATTATTCCACAGCATTTCCCCCTTTTTATCTAACTAAGAAGGAAGGTTTTAACTTTAACATATTAAAATTATATATAACAAAACAGTTATCAAGTAAGAACTACAGTTGCAATATCCAGTCTATTTGTATTTGATAAAATTAGAGAAAATACTCTGGCTTATCACGGTGAGTATAAAGTTTTATATCTAATTAGCTTTCTATCATAAATAAGGAAAACTATAAGTTTAATTATTTAGTCTTTAACTTCATCAAAAACAACAGAAGGATGAAATGTTACCTAGTGACTGGGACATCAGACTGCCTGGGCAGTCACCCAAAGTCCCTCTGTAATGTTTGGGCACCTAACTGTGGCCTACAGGCCTAGAATATCTGACAGATTTTTCTCTGAAGCAGGAATTTTGAAGGACTCTCCTCCTTGTCTCGGAAAAGTTTGGCAGTCACCTTTGGTGCATCCTGCTGGTCCACTTTAGAGTGTCACTGGCAGCAATTGAGCAAGGGTAGTTTCTTTGTCCAGAGGGTTAGCTTTGTCATAAAGAAAACAAACTTCATATGGAGTTTCTTCGATGCCCATAATCTTCTTTGAAGTAGATTGGTGCTGCCAGGAGCAGATGTGTCTCAATGTCATGAAAAGCCTTAGATTATTAAACATAGTAAATGCCATATTCTGTAGGTCTTTGAAGTGTTTGAATATCATCTATATATCTTAATGTATCTGTGTATGAGCTTGAAAACATACCTAACATGACAATAATTTTTATTATTATAGATGACTATTAATATGTATTTTAATTACATACTACATTTTAAATTAGATGTATAAATATAATACCTTAAACAAGAGTAGAAATATATATAATATAGCAAAATTAACTTTAAATTAGTATCAATAAACCAAAATCCATACTAATATAATATTTAAGACTAATAGTTGTTTTTTGGATTAAATCAGATGCAATAATATACCCTTTTATCTCATCATTTCTATACAATATCCCCATTCTTTCCTTTAGAAAGGGATCTTGAATTTAAATTTTCTTGTGTAGTTTTTTTTAACATGATTAATGACAAGTTGTAACCAACTCAAAAATATACTATTGTAGCACTGAGTATTTTTTCATTGCTCTATTATGAGGGAAAGTATCTGCTACTGGTAGCATTGTATTTAACAGAATTTGGGCCTCATATCTATCCATAAGTTGTGAATCTGTGACTTCAGCAACTAAGCACAGGACAAAAGGATTTTTAAAAACTTACATCTAGAGGCTAGGGAGATGAATCACCCTTTAAGAGCACATACTGCTCTTCTGGACAATCTGAGTTCGGTTTCTAGCACTCTTGTCAGACAACCCATGACTACTCCAGTTCCAGGGCACTCTGACAATCTCTTCTAGCTTCCATGGGAACCCAGACACATGTGCATTTACCCATATACACTCACATACTCATATAAATAAATAATTGCATCGTACTTCACATATAAAAACACTTCTTTTTTCCTATTTCATGAAATCTCCTTCCTTTCTTTCATAATGCACTCATGTAATTACTTCATGGAATAATAATATTCAATACAGACATCTAACAGGGCAGTAGATGCATATTTTGTGCTTTTGAACTCACAAAGTACTTAGGTTAATCAAAACTGTACTATAATAGGGTAATAGACAGTAAGAACTAGTGGATGGCACATGTTGCTGGGAATATGATTTTTCCGTTTATAATATTACAGGAAAACTTGATAATTTTGAGATGTCAGGATGGTTTCATGCAACCATTTGTTAGAATATTCCTGAAGAGTCTTGTTTAAGTTTGAAATTCAAAATTACCCTAAGGACCTAAAAAGTGACTGTAAGTTCAATACGACAGGGGCACATCTTCCCATCAACTGTCAACTGTCATAACTTTGGGGCTTACTGGAGCTTGAGGAAAGTGTAATCTTTTAATCTCTGTATGATACATGCATAGTTAAGTGTGACTCAAGTATAGGATATAATGGGAGAGTGACAAAACGTGATATTCTTCCAGATGATAATGACAGTTGATTATATACTTCTATACTGTGCTAAAGATTTTTGACTTTATATTAGCTGATGATGTCCTTGCATAATCTTCATATAACTTGATCAAATGACCACTTTAGAAAGAGTATTCAGGCTTAAAACAGGAGACATTCCCCCAGCTAAAATCTCGTGATACCAGAACAGAAATACCACATAGAATTTGGAGAAGATAAGGAAGAGATGTAAGACAACCCTAGGAGGGTTGACCTGACTGAGTTTCATACAAGAGATGTTTGCAGGTAGAATTGATGTAAAAGTGGCTCAGCATGAGTGAGTAGAGTCCTTTAAACTAACTCCCATCTGGGACCCACAAAGAAGAAGGAGAGAACCAACATCCTAAACCTGTCCTTTCACCTCCACACATGTGCTGTGGGACTTAACACACACACACACACAAACACACACACACACACACACTAAACAAAGAAAGAAAGAATAAGCAGTAAGTGAGTTACATTGTGAGTGCATCAAATGTGCTATTCCATCCCAGACTCTACCCATTTTCTCCCTAATCAGCTCCCTCACTTTCCTCCAACAAGCCTATCTTCCTTATGTTGGCATAAAAATACACCATGAGACCCCCTTCCCAGTAATCTCAAGGATGTGTTGGGGTTATATGCAAATGTTATATTTCTTCAATTAAGAGACATAAACTTTTGATTATTTAGCTGTTCAAGGTAGATCCTGAAATTGCCCCCTCACAGAAAGTAAGGGATGACTGTGTGCAACTATGCAAATGTGATCAAGCAACTGGTTCCATTAAGGTCAGGCCTTTAGGGCAATGCAGCTTAGTTAATTGTGCTTGCCTAATGTACATGTGGCCATGAGTTCTACCCCCAAGTAATGCCAAATCTGGTGTGGTGGCATATACCTATAACCTCAGCACT
>NW_024431774.1:0-8012 GCF_017639785.1 Mesocricetus auratus
TGTCCCGCGCTACCGTCTCGCCAGCAAGAACGACGCAGAACACTCGGATCCTTCTGCAGTAAAGCTTTAATGCATCTTGAGAGATAGATGATCAGCTTCTTAGAGGGAGACCCCAAGCTAAGAAACCCAGCCCCTTATATAAGCCTAGGAGCTCCGAGTGAGATGTGTAGAGCCGGGATTGGTGGTTTGCACATCACCCCAGATGACGTCACGGGAGAGGCACAGTTTAAACGGTTAACTCCAACTGACAGCGACAGTTAACTCTAACTGACAGCGACAGTTAACTCCAACTGACAGCGACAGTTAACTCCAACTGACAGCGACAGTTAACTCCAACTGACAGTGGATGTCAGCGCCATCTTCTAACGGCAATAGCGATAGCGAGGGCGGCTCCTCACATCTCCCCCTATTCATTTATTTTTGAAGCAATAGGACACCCACAACTTTGGAGTGGAGATAGAGGTCAAATCCCCATGTGCAAATTCGGAACATGTACAAAGCTCCTCTCCAGGGTCTTATCCCCAGAGGAAGTCCTGACCAGTCCGATGTCTTTTTTCTGGGGGAAGGAGATCATGACATAGAACCTTCATGCAAGATGACTTATCTCCCAGGAGAAAGTCGTTATACCGCAGACCTCTCCTGTGCAGTGCTTAGCCTTGCAACTCCTTGGGCTGCTGAAGCCTACCCACTCTATCCCGTGCAATGAGACTAGCCTCGTGGGGTGCAAGAGCTGGGAGGCCAGCGACCTATTGCTTTAACATGGTTAACCAAATGTCAGGGGATGCTCCGTGTTCTAAGGCAGCAAGTGCTTGTGCCACCACCACTTTCTCCTTTTGTTTGGGCTCTGAGCGTACACACCATCCAAAGCATCAACACTATTCCACAGCAGAGAACTAGGCTAAATGATCCTACCCCCACCCATTCCTTAAAATAAGAAAATGCAGATGAAATCCAGGGGGAGAGGTCTTCCATCAGAGAAAGATCCAGATGCGTCGAATTCACTTGCAGGATCGCCATTCTCAACTCACGGAGTGTCTGCTCAAACTCAAAAGTCCAATTCTGTAATAAATGTTGAGACAGAGCTTTTGACAGGTTAGCTGCTCTTGTAAAATTCTCATATTGTACTAAGTGACACAAAGGCCAGGCAACTTTGTTCACATCCCAATTTGGCCATCTGCCACAATATATCCAATTGTTCCTGAACCAAATTAATCTGTTGGTTTACCAACATCAGGCCTCCTTGTATCTGAGAATTGGCAGTGGCCTGTTTATCTAGGACCATGGTCACAGTGGCCTATAGTTCATTAATGGTTTGAGTTGTCTGCACAGTGGCAGAAAGTGCAAGGGCCGAGGCGGTAACCGAAGCAGTAACCGCGGCGGTGGCTATCAGGCCCACAATAATAGCAGAGATCCCAAAAATCTCGCTTTTCCCTAAACAAACTCAAATTACTTGGCGCCTCAACAGGAGCTGGAATAAATCGAGGCATGCGCATTACCAAAGCAAAAGGGTGCTTAATAGCATCCCAGCATAATGCATAAAAACAATTCTAAGCAGAACAATTTATTTCTTTCTGATTCTTACCTAAGGTATCATTACTCACAACCCAAATAAAGGGCAGCTGAATAATTAGTTCTCTTAAAAGGGGTATACTTAACATTGGAGGAGGACCAATCAGATGATCCAGAGCTCTGTCCCTCACTCAGACTGTTGCCTAATGCCCCTTTCCAATCAAAAGTAATCTGTCCCTTCTCACTATCATAGGAGAAAGATCAGTACAGCTTCCATTAATTCAAAAGGATTAGCATTAGATCTTTCTGGATCCATATGAATAAAATTATCCTTTAATGAAGAAATCACAGTAAAGCACAAGCTTCCTACTAATGACAAGGTTCTCTCATCCTGAAAACTCTGTATCTGAGGATCTAAAGGCAAAAAGGCAAGCCCCAACTCTCTATTATTTGTGAAAAATCTAGGGAACACCTGGGCATTCTGCATCACTGGCATCGGTAGGGGAAGGTAGACATGATGGCCCACCGTAACTCTCCCATCATACTAGGAACCATCATCCCGAGTAGGAGAGTCTTCATCACCCACTTGGCCTCCATCCTTCTTATTCTGGAGTTGTGAAGGAGCTCTTCGAGTGAGTCTTTCAGGGATCCACAGGGGGTTTTCTTCCTCCTGTGGAAAAACACACACAGCTCCCCTGGATCTTATAAGAATAGGATCCGGGCCTTTCCAGAGATCAGTCAAGACATCTTTCCATTTTACCATTTCTTTTGGCCTATCAGGCTCTAAACTGTGGCGATCAGCCGCAGTGTGGCCTTGGGCATCACAGTTCAAGAAATTAAGGGTAAAAAGTGCCATGGATACAGCAACTCTTGGTACCGAGGGTAGAACATCCTCAATACTCCCCTTTTGTTTAATCAGATATGATTTGAGTGTACGATGGGCACGTTCCACAATGCCCTGTCCTTGAGGGTTATAAGGTAGGCCAGTTAGATGGGTAACATCCATTTGCCGACAAAACTGTCGGAATTTTTGAGAGGTATATGCTGGTCCATTGTCTGTTTTTAAAATTCTGGGTTTTCCCCTAAGCACTCCAGGCCTCAAGGCAATGTTGAATCACATATGAGGCCTTTTCCCCTGTTAGGGGTGTGGCAAACATTACGCCAGAACAGGTGTCAACAGAAACATGAACATATTGAAGCCTTCCAAAAGAGGGAATATGAGTAACATCCATCTGCCACATCTGCAATGGTCTAATGCCACGTGGGTTTATTCCCATGTGGGGAGTAGGTAAGAATTCGCAGCAATTCTGGCATTGAGTAACAATTTCCCTAGCCTCTTTCCTGGATAGAGCAAAACGACGGCGCAAGGTCTCAGCCGTCACATGAAAGCGCTTATGGAATTCTTTTGCTGCTTGTGCATGGGTAGACAAGGCAGCGGCCACCAGCTTTGTAGCCTTGTCCGCTAAGTCATTCCCTAAGGACATGGGACCTGGGAGTCCAGAATGTGCTCGGACATGGGTAATGAAAACAGGAAATCTCCTATTTAACAAGGCAGCTTGTATCTTCTGAAAGATGTTAGCAACTCTGCTGGAGGATCTTATTATTCCAGCTATCTCAAGGAGATTAACTGCATTAACCACATAAGAGGAATCTGATACAATATTGAGGGGTCCTGGAAAAGCCTCAAGAACCTCCAGTACTATCAGACATTCTACAACTTGAGGTGAAGTTTCATTATATTGTTTAGATATAACCCTATCCTTGACCACATAAGCTCCCATACCAGTTTTTGATCCATCAGTGTACACCACAGTCCCATCTGGGAGTGGGTCTTTAGCTGTCACTTGTGGAAACACTATAGCCTGGTTTAGGGCAAACTGTAAAATTGGATGCTTTGGAAAATGATTATCAATTTGTCCTGAAAAGGAAGTAACTAAAACTGCCCAATCACTAGATGTGGCTGCCAAGGTCTGAACTTGTGCAGCAGTATAAGGCACAATCAAGGAATCAGGATCCCTGCCAAAATGTGTAACAGCTGCTTTTATTCCGCTAAGCGCGAGCTGTGCAACAGCATCAGGGTACCAGTCAATAATCTTAGCAGGGGAAGCATTTGGATGAATCCAAAGTAATGGTCCATGTTGCCACAGGACTGCAGTTGGCAATTGAGCTGTCTTAAAAACACACAGATTAAAAGGTAGTGACTCCTCAATTCGTTGTAATTGTGCTTCCTGTAAGGCCTCTTCCACCATCTGTAAGGCTCGGTGGGCGGCAGGGGTAAATTTTCTGGGTGAGGAGATATGAGGCTCACCCTCCAGGAGATCGAAGAGGGGTTTTAGATCAGCAGATGGAATTTTTAAAAAGGGCCTCAACCAATTTATATCTCCCAGAAGTTTCTGAAAATCATTTAATGTTTGTAAGTGGTCTTTGCGAATTTCTATTTTCTGAGGAACTATATTTTTGGGAGTAATCTTTGAGCCCAAAAAGAGCCCTGTATCTGCAATTTGAACCTTTTCTGAGGCAATCTCTAATCCCCACTGTTTTAATTCAGCCACCAGCATGGGAAAAGCCTTTTGTAAAACATCTAACTCTTTGTGACAAATAAGAATATCGTCCATATAATGGATAACGATTAAAGATGTAAATTGCTTCCTAATTGGCTCCAAAGCCTCCTGCACATATAGCTGACATATTGTTGGGCTATTGGCCATGCCTTGCGGCAGTACCTTCCACTGAAATCTCTTGTCTGGTTCCATATGATTAAGAGAAGGGATAGTGAAGGCAAACCTTGGTCTATCCCGTGGGTAAAGTGGAATAGAGAAGAAACAATCCTTAATATCTATAATAATAAGCTTCCAATCTTGAGGAAGTGCAGAAAGCAAAGGAAGGCCTCTTTGAACAGGGCCAAAAAGATGCATCTGATTGTTAATGGCCCGCAGGTCGTGGAGTAATCTCCACTTCCCAGATTTCTTCTTAATAACAAAAATTGGTGTATTCCATGGGGAGGTAGAAGGCTCTAGATGCCCCAGCCGTTCCTGTTCTTGCACTAATCTTGTGACAGCCTCTAATTTTTCAGAGGATAGAGGCCATTGAGAGACCCATAACGGCTCCTCTGTTTTCCATGGTATGGGTCGTGAAGCCTCAACGGCCCCTAAATAAAACCCAGTCCTTTTCTACCCCGATTTCCGTGTTGTGTAATGGGTTTTATTCTGCCTTGTTCTTGCCTACCCAAGCCTCTACCATTTGTATACCCCATCTTTGCCATAATGGCTGATGCCTGGGGGAGTATTCATTAGTTAGGGTCATGCCCATGGCTTGTAACACATCTCGTCCCCATAAATTTACAGGGAGTGGCAACACATAGGGGGTAAAACATCCCTGTTTGCCTTCAGCATCCCGCCAGGTTAAGGCTGAGGCACTGATGGCAGGAGAGGACTGGTATCCAAGACCTTGTAGAGAATGAGATGAAACAACAGTGGGCCAAGACTTCGGCCACCAATGGAGTGAAATAATGCTTTTGTCTGCTCCCGAATCCATTATCCCTTCAAATTCTTTTCCATTAATTAACAATTTTATTGTAGGTCTCTCATTTAGGGGTATAGCCAGATAGGCTGAATCACTTCCAGAAGATCCCATAGCCCTTTTTTGTAAAGTGTAGGTTTCTCCATCCCCGAGGGAGGGCAGCAACACCAGTTGTGCAATTCTATCTCCCTGCTTTATAGAAAATACACCCCGAGGGCTAGAACAGAGAACTTGAATCTCCTCTTTATGATATGGGTCAACAATCCCAGGATATATAATGAGTCCCTGTAAAGTTAAGGAGCCACGGCCCAGAATAAGCCCAATGGTGGCAGGGGGCAAAGGTCCAGGGGAATGGACTGGGACCGGTTGAACATTCATTTGGGGCATGAGTAAGAAGTCGGAGGCGGCACGCAAGTCCATTCCGGAGGTTCCTCGGAAACCTCTACTTCCTCTTGATTGCTTTTCTGAAATTGGTTCCCATATTTCTGAGGGCCCTGGGACCATGGGCCCCGTGACCCGTTTTTTGATTGGGGTACCTTGATTCTTCAATAGGGGGCAGAAGCCTCCCTTTACATCCCGGACTGACCTGCATTCGCTAGCCCTATGATAACCTTTACCACAACGATAGCAAAGCTTCGATTCTCTTGTTCTTTCAGGGGCTTGACAATCTTTCTTAAGGTGCCCCATTCTCCCACAATTAAAACAAGCTTTTCGATTAGATAAATCTCTATACCTGTGCGTTTGTAAAATGGCGGCAGCTAGTCCTGCATTGGTTAGGGGTCCCCCCAGCTCCCTGCACACTCTGAGCCAATCTTGTAAACCTTTGCTTTTGCGAGGGGCGATAGCCGCCGACATTCCTGGGTTGCTTGTTCATAGACAAGTTGCTCAATCAGGGGCATAGCTTGTTCTGAATCACCAAAGATGCGACTGGCGGCCTCTGTCATTCTGGCCACAAAGTCTGAAAATGGCTCTTGGGGTCCTTGGACAATCTTTGTAAGGTGTCCACTGGACTCTCCTTTTGTGAGGGCCTTCCATGCTTTAATAGCGGCGGCCGACACCTGACCATAGACGCCCCAGATGTAGTTGGTTTGATTAAGGGCATGTTGACCCTGACCTGTCAGCATTTCAAATGTCCACTGCCTCTGATTCTCATCTTCAGCCGTGGCATTAACTCTAGCTTGTGCCTGGGCTGCATCATACCAGAGAGCCTTCCATTCCATGTATTGTCCCATGTTGGGAAGCACTGCTTTCACTGTCGTTTGCCAGTCAGTGGGAGTCATGGCAAAATTAGCAAGCCTTTCCACCTGTAATGTGGTAAAGTTAGCATTGACCCCATAATTACGAACGGATTCGGCCAATTCTTTAATTTGATTGTAATCTACGGGGTATGTACTCTTCCGCCTTCCACATTCTCGAATACTGGAAAAGCCATTTGTATTTTTCTCCGTTCCTCTAAAGGTAAAAAGGAGTCAGTACCAGTATTCAGCCGAAGCTCATATGGCGGAGGCGCTGAGGGGCGTGAGCCCGCCGGATTTATAGGCGGTGGCCTCACATTCATTTTTGTTTTCAGTGGCCGGTGTCTATCAGGGTGATATCTTTTTTCCTCATACCGTGCCACCTCCTCCTCTAGACCACCTTCTTCGCTAGAATCCAGAGTGTCAGAATCAGAATTATCTAGCTCCAAGGCTTCTAGCTCTACTGCAGGGTATAGACTAGATTCTGGCTTTTTCTTTTTCTTAGATTTGTTAAGGGGTGAATGATAACTCCCTTCTTTCTCTCCCCTTTCTTAACTTCCTGGGGAGGGCCTTTTTTCTTAGACATGTCTTTTCTTTTGCGAGCTCCCATTCTCTCACTCCGTTCAGTTTCTGACATGCTATCCTGAACTTCCTCTAAGGTTCCCTGACTTTCTATTATAGCAGGGTGACAGGCCTCATCCTCCAAGCAGTTTTTAACTAGCTTCCAAATGGCTTTGGTACCTAAGCAGAGATCTCCTTCTGCATGCTTCCTGTCTAGTTCTTTACCTAGCTTGTTCCATGAGGCCACAGTGAGGGACCCGGAACAAGCATACCATGGTGCCACTCTATCTACCTCCTTCACAAAATTTTGAAGTGTTCGTGGTGCAATTTTAAGATCTCTTTGTTTTAGCACAGTCTGTAAGGCTGTAACCACTGACTGTGACGACCCCATCGCGCTGACAGCTTATCTAAAAAACGCGCTCAACTCCGTTACCAGACTGACAGCACCAGACTGACAGCACCAGACTGACAGCACCAGACTGACAGCGCCAGATGGACAGCGCCAGATGGACAGCGCCAGACGGACAGCGCCGTTCTGTCAGCACCAGCCACGATGAAGGAGAAGGACAAACAGGACTAGCACCAAAGCCTCCACTGACCCGTCCCACGGTGATGACAAACTAAGGCCAAAGTCGAGAAAAGGGTTGTTCAGGATAAAGCATACCTCTCTGAACCTACGTCCCTGCAGTTCTGAATCCGCCCCGTTTTCCGAGGGGTCTCCCGCGGCGCCGGCGATGTTGAAGAGTTCCCGGGTTTCGGCACCAGATGTCCCGCGCTACCGTCTCGCCAGCAAGAACGACGCAGAACACTCGGATCCTTCTGCAGTAAAGCTTTAATGCATCTTGAGAGATAGATGATCAGCTTCTTAGAGGGAGACCCCAAGCTAAGAAACCCAGCCCCTTATATAAGCCTAGGAGCTCCGAGTGAGATGTGTAGAGCCGGGATTGGTGGTTTGCACATCACCCCAGATGACGTCACGGGAGAGGCACAGTTTAAACGGTTAACTCCAACTGACAGCGACAGTTAACTCCAACTGACAGCGACAGTTAACTCCAACTGACAGCGACAGTTAACTCCAACTGACAGCGACAGTTAACTCCAACTGACAGCGACAGTTAACTCCAACTGACAGTGGATGTCAGCGCCATCTTCTAACGGCAATAGCGATAGCGAGGGCGGCTCCTCACA